>NW_014011203.1:0-9274 GCF_000611645.1 Monoraphidium neglectum
GCCCACGGTCCCGCAATGATCACTACTCGCTCTCACGTGGCATTGCGCGGTGTTTTGCGCCCGGTGTCACTGCAAGAACAGGGGTTTTCCTTGGACACTCCTTACCACTCCTTACGGCGGCGGCCCAGTGGCTCGCGCCGCCTCCTTAGAGGCACATGGATGTTTGCAAAGTGTTTGCGAGTTGCCTGGGTGTCTGGGTGGCTTCAGCACGATACAATATTATTCTTCTAAATAGTAAGAGCATTTTACGCCGACGCTGGACGTGAAGCCGCGTTCTTTGCCGCATGCACTATGATAAGTACTGAACAGTGTATAATTCTCTTTCACCCGTTCGAGTACACGAGAGGTCGTCGCGGGTAATGCTTTGTAAGACGTTTTGCGTCTGTCTGCATCTACCACCAACCGTGCAGACCGCAGCGTGCCCACCGTGCTGCACCCCTGCCCCTGCCCACGCACGTGCTGTCGTTGTGCATCCCCTGGCGTGCGTTCGTGTTCTGTGCGCACATGTGGCTGGCCAGACATGCTCCTATTTCATTGATAATAGCTGCAATTCAGCCAGGATCTGGAACTTGAGTGCCGGGCAAGGCGTTACACCACAGGTGGCCGCACACATGGCGCAAGTCACGAATCTACTGGTGTGCAGGTTGCTACTTCTGCGAAGGCGACCGCACAGATGGCGCAGGTCCTAGAGAGCCACGGTGTTCGAGAGGTTCGCATATGGGATAAACCATGCAGGGATGCAGCTGGCAGCGGCCGGCTGATGCGCCGCGCGGTCATACATGCGTGAGCACGCAATGACCTTCTCAGACAGCTCGTTCAAAGGAATGCACACATCAGCCTTGAATGGCGCCGACAGATCAGAGACATAGTACCCTGTCCCCCGCCACGTGGCGCGTGCGCGCGCGCGGTACAAGTCGCAAAAGGCAACGCGAAGTGCCTGTGGTGGCTCCTGCGCAGCCGCAGTTGCAGCGGCCCTCGCAGCTTGTGCAGCTGCTTCAAATGCAGAGTTTGCCTGCGCATGCCGGCGGCCGCGGCCGCGGCCGCGCCCACCCGAAGAGGGGCCAGGAGGGTGTGCATCCGCGGCCTGTTGGGCTGCGTGAGCGGCATCTGCTGCCGCCTGGCGCGCGGCTGCAGTGAACTTGGCGAAAAAGTGGATCCTGGCTATATAGGCAACAGCCTCGCCGTCCTCGATGTACCGCGCCACAGCAAAATATGATACCCGCTGAGTCGCGCGCGTGTACGCCGCAGACTTGAATGTGAAACCCCCGCCGCCCTGGTCCGCATGCTGGTATTTGAGGACTGCCGCCATGTTAAGCCAGACAGGGTGCCAGCCAGGCAGAGCTGGCCAGACCACATCAGTCAGTCGTAAGCGAATGCTGCGCTCCACCCGCTCAGACTCCGCAGCAGACAGCTTCTTGCCACTGCCGAGCAGCAGCTGGGTGTCCCGCTCATCATCCACCCCGCCCTCCGCCTGGCCGCCGGTGCCATGGCCGCCGCCGCCCTGGCCGCCGCCGCCGCCCTCGCCGCCGCCGCCCTGGCCGCCGCCCTGGCCACGACCGCCCTGCTGGCCGCGGCCGGCGCCGCCCCCCTGCTCGGCGGCCACCGCACCTGCAAGGCCGTCGCCCGCGGCGCTATCTGCGGCACCACCCGCGCCGCCGCCACCCTCGACGCTGCCTGCTGCGCCGCCCTCAACGGTGTCCACGTTGCGGCCGCGCATGCCAGCGGCGCGGTACTGCGGGATGAGCTCGTCAAATGTTTTCGTAAACTGGGGATATTGCATGCTGAGCTTTGCCAGGGCTGCGTCCACGACCAATGTCTTCAGAATCACCAGCTCAGGAGTGGTCGTGCTGCGGTACTTGGTGGCGCTCTTCATGTACTGGATGTACAGTTCTCCCCAGAATTCGCTCCAGCTACTGGAATGGCCGCGAAGCTGCGCCTGCCTCACAAGGCGGCAGACCAACTGGTGCAGGTTGTACTTGCAAAGCAGCCTGCAGGCAACGCGAAAGGTGGTCGGGGGTGAGAGAGGGGCGAAATACTTGCTCGTGCGTGCTGCTGCGCACCAGGGCTCAACATCCAACAAAAGAGCATGCAACACACGCGCCAAAGCATTCAGCCAGCGTACTTGGCATGCGCACCATCAGCCCATGCTAGAATGTGTGCGTTGGGGCGATTGCGCAGGTCCCCGCAGGTCCCCACAACCTGGAAAAAAAACCTGCACCGCACCCCGCCCGCCTGCCAGCCTGCCAGCCCTGCAAACGCACCTGCCAAAGTACTCCTCTGCGATCTTGCCGTACTCCATCAGCTCGGACTGGGCATACTTAGCAGCCGCGACAGCCGTTGGGTGTGTGTCACCCAGAGGCCGCAGGATTGTCAGCACCGCGTTCCGCAGGTGTCCCCACATGGTGCGCAGGCGCTGGTCAGGCAGCACGTCGCCGATGGTTGCATGAGGTGCGAAAATGTAGATGGAGAATGTCTCTATAAAGTGCAGGTAGTTCTCCATCACCCAGCTGCCACGAGCGTTGACCACGCAGGTGTAGGGGCGGCCAAAGTCGTCGGTCGCACGAACGTGGGCGGCGCGTGATGCGATGATGGCGCGTGCATAGCTGGGAATCCGCCACCAGGGCGTGGCCTGGCCTCGCTGGCCGCTGGAAAAGATTGTGTTGAGGAAGTTCTTGACCAAGCCCAGCAGGCACGCGTGGGCAATGGGCAGCAGGAAGACGTCGTAGGTGACGTAAGGCAGCGCCGTGACGATGCAGCTGGGGCCATGGCAACCAACGCTCTGTGCGTCAGCAGCGCCGGCAGCCACGCTGGCGGCGCGCGCAACGTGCTGCGCCTCAGTGACGAAGGTCTCACCCGCCAGCGCCACAGGCACCTGACGCGGCGGCCCAGGCGGGTCGCTGGGCTTTGGTGGGGGGGTGTACACGCCAGCAGGGACGGCCTCTTTGTAGCCGGGCCAGTAGTTCACGCCGTCTTCAGATCGCACGGATAACAACCAGCACCAGCCGCACCCCCGATACGCGTTGTGCGCCAGCCACATGGACACTTTGCGTCCAGCAGGGGTGTCAGCGGCAACGCCCGCCAGCAGCATGCGGTGTATGAAGGCGGGCTGCGACTCAGTTGCCGCAATGGCCAGGCCGGGACCTACAGTGGGGTGGGGTGGGACGGGTGTCGAAAGAAGTGGGGCAGGAAACCCAGGAGGGGGCGGTGGTCGAAAGAAGTGGGGCAGGAAACCCAGGAGGGGGCGGTGGTATGCAGCAAATGTGGGTGACAAATTGTGGGCAGCAGCAGCACAGCCTGACGGCGCAGCGGGCCAGTCGCCCGGGTGAGTTCTCTGCAAACCGCAATGTGCAAGGCACGGGAAGCTTTCTGTACCACCAATTTGCCGCCCGTGCATCCCACCTGTGGGTCCAAACTTCTTGAACTCGTCCAGCAGTAGCTCTAGGTAGGGGCCCATGCTTTTGGGCTCCTTGGGGCCGGGGATGATGACCAGCGGCTGGATGAGGGAGCGCTTGCTGCGGTGCTGGACACCGATGTCAAGGCACCTGCATTAAGGGATTGGGGCAAGCAGCAAGGGTTTGGCTGCAGCAATGACAGTTGAGATGACCTAGGTCTGCAGATCTTGTGGCGTTACTGCTGATGCTACCCCGCGCCACGTACGCAATCAAATTCAAGCAGACAGCGGTGATTGTGTTTGGGGTTTGTCAACAACCAGCCAAAGGGTTCAGCAACCAAACATAAGTTGGTTGACCATCGTTGACCAACTGCCTGTCACCACACACCTGACCGCGACCACGCCCATGGAGTGCTGCTTGAAGGCGAAAGGCTGGGCAAAGTCCAGGAAGATCTCGTAGCACGAGTTGTCTTGGTTCATGACTGCACCCCCGGTGGCGGTGTCCATCTCTGCAGCCAGCTCTGAGGTGTAGAAGCTGTCAGGGGCCCCGCGGCCCTGGCCGCGCAGTTCACAGAAGGCAGAGTTGGCCATCAGCTGGAGCCCGGCGTGCCGCAGGCCAAGGTGCCAAAAGCGCTTGCGAGGCACATAGCGCTCGCCGCTGGCCGAGGGCTGGGTGTCAAAGCGCCGCTCCCCACACTTGGTGCAGCGCGCGTCACAGTGCTGCTTGTAATCGCTGCGGGCCAGCGGTGGGAAGCGCTCACAGTCGTTCACGCACACGTGCTGCTCAAAGTCGTCGGTGCTGGAGCAATTGATGCTTTGCGTTTGAGGGGAGCACGGCGATTTGATTATGAAGGAGCGCACATTTGTGGACGGCAGGGACGCTGCGACGGGCCGCTTTTGCCCACACCCTGCAGGCACTGGCCTGTGCCTAGGGGCAGCCCAGCGCAAAAATTGAAATATTATCACACACTCTCACCTTGAGCAGCAGGAACAACGATGGGGGCAAAATGTTGCCCTTAGGCAGCACTTTTTCATGGTGCATGCGGCACAGCTCGTCGACGCACTGGTCGCGCATGGTGTGCGCCTCGCGCAGGCGCAGGAGCCACGTGATGTACTGCAGCAGCGTAATCTCGGCGCCAGGATACAAGGCCTGGGCCAGGCGCGCGCGGTAGAACGCTGCACTGCCGGGCTGGTCATTGCCTGGGGCCTCCCTGCCGTCACCCTCCCAATCAGGCTCGGCGTCGCCCAGCTGCAGCACTGCCGCAGCATCCTACCATAACTGCGCCATGACCGCGGTGACCATGGCAGGCCCCAGCTCTTTTTCTGCATGGTCCATGGCATCCGAGATGCCGAGGGCCGCGATAAGCTCCATGAACTGATCAACAGCAGCTGCGGTTTCGGCCTCTGTAGGCCCGCCACCATCGGCCGGCAGTGCGCCGGCGACAGCTGGCGGCTCCTCGAACTGCTGCGCGTTCAGAAGGCTGAGCGGATCATCGTCGACCTCCGGAGGCGCACCATCAAGTGTCAAGACGTCATCGTGGTCATAGGCACCGCCGGCTGCGCCATCTTCCTCGACTGTCGCGCTGCTCAAGCGGCCCGCCTGCGCCTGGTCACCCAAATTCCCAGGCGCTGCAGCCCCGCCGCTGCCACCTGCCCCTGCCGCGATTCCCAGCATGTGCTGATGCCCTTCCTGAACAGCTTGCCACTGGACGCGCATCGCGGGGCCGCTGGCAGAACTGTCGAGTGTGACAAAGGACGGGCCAGGCCGGCCCGGCGAAGGAGGCGTGGCCATTTTCACTGCAGTGTGCAAAGAACTCTTGCGATGAGTTTATGGGTGCGTTGCGAAATCTGGGCGGCGCAAATAGGCAGGTTGTGAGGCCTTGAGACGTGCTTGAGTGGCAGGGGCGCGACCCCGCACCTGCCAACTGTGCGCCGAGTCTGCCGCGTCCCGATCCATCGGCTAGCAGATTATCTCCTTCAGCTTCATTATCCGGGGCAACGTATGATGCCGGTTATCGCCCTGCGGGCAGCCAGTTTTGATCCTGCTGATCAACAATGGGCCTCATGCAAGAGCTCAACGCCCTGCAGGCCAACCCGGACATTGCACATAGATATGTAGACGTCGTAGGAGTGGCGCCCGACGGCCACCGCGAGCAGCTGAGAGTCCTGGCGCTGAGCAGCGACACCGACCTCAGCAGCTGGCTCGATGGGCACCTCATCTTCATCGACCCAGAGCGTAAGACGCAAATAGCGGTTGCTATGCTCTGGCGCACGTGCGCTGCCTTCATCATGCGCAACCAGGATCTTTTTCAAAGCTTTGGCATGGAGGCCGAGCTGGTCCGGGGTCCGCGGGGCCCAGTCATGAACGTTACAGTGTATGTGGCACCGCGGATCACGGAGCTTGCCTTGCCAGCCGCCGTCGTGGCGCCCGCTGACCAGCAGATCAGCGCCAGCGTTCTGGTGGGGCAGCAGGTGCGACCCAGAGGGCGCCCGCAATATAAAAATACGAATAGCGATCCCCACTGTGTCCTGAGTGCAGTCAATGCGCAGAGGGCCCGATCCCCCGCTCCTTTAGATGCGTGCACCTCGCTACTTACACAAACACACACACACACACACGCACGCTCGCACGCACGCACCTCGCACGCACCTGCAAACACACATACAATTCATCACTTGCATCTCAACCAACAGCAGGCTGCTGCAGCGGACTCAGGGAGGAAGAAGGCTACAAGGACACACCACGCCTGGGTGAAAGTCGCCGACCAGGCTATTGCCGCCAACTGCGTCCGTGACAAAGAGGGCTTCTTTTTCCAGATCGACAAGTCCGAGGAGGCACTCAGCAAGGAACAGATGGAGTTTGTAAAATGCGGCGTTGATGCAGCTGTGCACACAGTGCTGGTGGACCCGTCGGTACTGGAGGACCGCCGCAGCAATATGCCCAGCATCGTGCGCAACAAGGTCACGCGGTGAGCGATGCAGATGCACAGCAGGTGTGGGACAAGCATGCATCAAGGCTGTGGCAGGTGGCATGCTGTGTGCTTGGATGTTGCGCTTGGTGTGCTCAGATCGACTGAACCCAGTATTAAAACAGATCACCACTCAACTGCAACGCCAGCATGATGAGCGAGATGAACGGCGACCGACTGGGCTTCAAGCAAGAGAAGATCAGGCGGCAGCAGTGGGTCGAGGGCGATGTTGTGGACGGGCAGCACCAGCCCACCGCGCTGCGCAGTGCGTGGGAGGCGGGCATCAAGCCCGCGGCCTGGCTGCAGCTGGCCAGAATCCCCCTGGCAGCTCACGCACAGCATGCGGTCAAAACGGCGCTGGCAGCGCTGGGGACCTCAGCCCCCTCTAACACAGCGCAGCAGGGCAACGCCAACCCCATGCTCCCGCCGACAGCCCACGCGCCGCGGACCCCTGCTGGGGTTCACACAACCGCGGTGGTCCTGAGGTGGGTGCCCGGAGGAATTCTGCACGTCGCCGGCCCAACCCGCCTGCAGGCAAGCCTCGGCAGCACCACAACGCTCTGCCAAGGCTTGCCTAGTTGTGGGAGATTGCTGCCTCTTATAAGTATTTGCACAGGCATTGGTTTTCAAGCTGTCTTGGCTACTGCGCTCACGGTGTTGATACTGCCCTATAATATATAATATTGCTGCCCTCATCCTCCCAACTATTCCTTCCCACAGCCCCAACCCGCAAGCCAACTGCGCTGGGCGGGGCAGCAGCGGCAGCGGCAACGGCAGTTGCGCCAGCGGCACGCCCTCCGTGGGCGGCAGGTGCGCTGCTAGGGTTGAGAACCTGGCTGTGTGCCTGGATGCGCACAGCGCAATGCACGGCCCGCTTGTCCAGCCGAGCATAATGATTTTAGAAACTCCATCGCCAACACAAGCTCCTTCCCTTGCATATGCCGCGGCGCCCATCCTCCCCCTCCTCCCACAGCCCCGACGAGGCAGCCAACGGCGCCGGGCAGGGCGGCAGCAGCAGCAGCGGCAGCGGCCACGGCAGTGGCGCCCGCGGCACACCCTCCCTCCTGAGCGGCAGGTGTGCTGCCAAGGTTGAGAACCAGGCTGTGTGACTGGATTCGCGCCCAACAATGCATGGCCTGCTTGTTCAGTTATGCAGTAAACACCATACTCAACTCAAGCTCCACCCTTATGTACGCGGCGGCGCCCTCTCCCCTGGTCACCGCCCCCGCCCCCTGCATCCATAGCCTTGGCGTGGGAGCCAACGGCGCCGGGCAGGGCAACAGCAGTGATGGCAATGCCGGGAACGCGGGGCGTGGCGGCGGCGCTGGAGACCCCACCGCGCTCCTAAGCGGCAGGTGCACTTGCACGTTTGCGCATTTCTGTTGGGGTGTGCGGGTATGTGGCAGCGCACAGGTGCTGTTTGAGCAGTGAGCTGCGTGCACGTGCAGTTTCCAAAACCATGCGTGCACAATCACGCATGCACGTGCACTCGTGCGCGTGCTCACGCGCGCGCATGCCCCTGCACTCTCCACGAACCAACAGGTCCTTCCTGCTGCCTGGCATGGTGGACACCAGTGGCAACGTGGTCATCCCACCAGGCGGCCGGTGCGTGTGAAGGGGGCGCGCACACTGTTGAAAAACTCGAGTGGTATTGACCGGGTAGTTGGTCATGTCTGAATTACACCGGGCTGGCTGGCCCCTGCCTGACCCCCGCGCCCGCTGCATACTAGCGTCCATTGTGCATGTCAGAATGGGGGTCGAGTGCATAAGTGCTGCCGGTGCGTCACTAAGTTCCATCCCACCCACTATGCTGCACCCCTGCATTCATGACAGGCTGCAAACCAACACGCCTGTCAGCGCGGAGGCCGCCCTGCCTGCTGCACCCGCGCCCGAGGACACAGCCACCGACGCCTTTGGCTGTGAAGATCCACTTGCCCACAGGCGCGGCAGGGGCAGCAGGGGCGGCAGGAGTGGCGGCGCATCAGCTCGAGGCAGGCGCAAGCGTGGCGCCACAAGTGCCGGGGGCAGCAGCAGCCGCGGCGGCAGGAGCAAGCGCGGCCGTGGCCAACGGGGCAGGGGCCGAGGCCTGAGGGATGCGCCCGACTCAGATACCGAGGGTGCCAGGTGGACGTCTGCAGACGAAGATGCCACGCAGGACCAGCAGGCCGAGGCGCCGCAGCCTGCTGGCGGTGATGTTGAGACTGCTGCCGGGCCACCGCCCCGCGCCTTGCGCGCGCGGCGGCCTCGAGCCACTTGATCGAATTTTCTATGCCTGCTGTTCATCCCCACTTCCTCTCCCTGCGTGCAGGATCACATATGTTCTTGTTCACTTACAAACATGCACAGGGCACCACGCACTATACATCATGTGCACGCCTTGCCATGTTTGATATATACCCCGTTTGCAAACGCATACATACATTTGCCCATACCCACCCGCCCTTTATGTGGGGCGCCTTGCATGCAGGGCGCCCTGCACAGGGCACGATTACGTTACTTGCAAAGGCTGCATGCATACATGCATGTGAACACATCGCACATATATGGAGCCCAAGTCAAGCTTACTTGCACGCACCTTAAGGGGCGGGCATGCACCTTGACACTTGCACGTGTGCACGCGCCGGCCAGTGCGCGCGCGCGACGCCGATTGCGCTGCAGCACAAGCATGTATATGAATCACGCATGCACCGCACACCAGCATATTGAAAGTATTACATGCAATTGACCCGAATACACCAAGGGCATGCACTTTGTAACGCCACTTCCTTATCAACTCCAAACCGGCTCCATTTCACTCCTTAGCCATAGGGATATTAGCAGGGAGGCCTCCTCCTTACAGTCTCCTTGCAGACTCCTTGGCCCGGAGATAAGGAGGACCTTAAGGAGTGTCTAAGGAAATGCCATGTTCTTGCAG
>NW_014011202.1:0-4880 GCF_000611645.1 Monoraphidium neglectum
CCCCAGAAAGATGCACAGTGAAACCCAGTGGCACCAACAACGGTGATCACTGCACATTGGTGATGGTCGCGCGCACACGCACGTGGCCGTCCTCGCCCACCAGGCCGGCGGCCCTCCACGGCCCCTCGCTCCACGCCTTCTGCATGCAGCCCTTGAAAACACCTTTGTGAATGTACCCTTTCCTGCCGCTGACATCAGCAAACGTGCACTGCCCAACGCCGGATTCATGTGGCACGAGGCCGCCCCTGCCCATCGTGACGTCTGCAGTTGCAACTGCCCCCTCCACGACAACGCCTTGTGGCACCAGAACCATCTCAAAAGAGACTCCGCCCCCCAAAATGAGCGCACAGAGGTGCAGGCGCCATTCGAACCCTCCCCAATATTGTGGCTCCGACACGGTGCGGTTGGCGCCTCTGACGCCGGCCTGCACAGCCTCGTGGATGCGCCGCAGCTCAACAAGGGACAACCCCCACTCAATCACCAGTTCTTTGACGTTTGAATATGGTCGTGGGGGCAGGCGCCAGGCTTTGGCCCGTGCAAGGATGGGGTTGTGCCGCAGCATGCTGATGCGCAGGGGGCCCGGCGCGTGCGCCCAGGCCGCTGCTACCTGCCATGGCATGCGGCTGGCCAGCCACGCGCTCTGCCCCACCACTGTCAGCAGGTATGGGCTGGTCACATGCGGCAGACGGACGAGCCTCGCCAGCTGCAGCTGCTGCTCAGCTTCGCCGCCGCCCCGCCGCCGCAGCCACATGTCACAGACGAGGAAGACGGTGTTTTCGCTGAAGACCCGGGTGGCGCTGCTCTCAAGCAGACACCGCAGCGCCTTGAAGGGCAGCCCCAGCAGCCGCTCTCGCCTGGCAGCATCCAGCATTGCCACCTCCAGGTCGCCCAATTCTTGCTGCAGAGTGGCCGCGGCCGCGGCAAATGCAGTCATGTAAGCCGCGTTCTCCTCGCAGCCCGCTGGCAGCGCCCAGATGCTTTGCGCGACGTCCCAGTCCAGCGGCTCGGCCGTTGTGAAGCGGCCGCCGGCCGCCGCGACGACGCGCGGCACCTGGATCCTGTCTGCCAGCCGCAGCACCTGCGGAAGGGCGCAACGGAGTGCAGCGTGTGCATGCGACGAGTCCGCTGCGTCAGCCAACCCTTGATTGTGAAACTGCAAGGCGCTTTTGCAGACGCATGTTGATGAGTTTGCAGTGCAGCGCAGGGGAATAACCTGCAGGAGTGTTGCCAGGGGGACATCCTGCACTTGGGCCTCCGGGTCAGCGCCGTAGATGGCGCGTAGCAGCAGCTTCACGGCGGCCACATCAGCTTCATCAGACAGCACCAGATCCAGTACGCGCTGCTGAGACTGTGGGGGTCGGGAGGGAGCAAAGGCTGGGGAATGTATGTCATATGGCAGGTATCAATCCCAAGGCCTGCAAAGACGATCAGTATCAGGGTGGATGTCACGTATGAGTGCGTTGCTGTGCTTGTGGTCAAGGGGTGCAAACCAAATTCAGATGCCCGCCGCATTGGAGCCCACCTCGAGGGACTCCTCGCTGCCCAGCAGGGCGCGCGCCCAGCCCGAGGCCTCCTCCAGTATCACGGAGTGCACCGCCAGCACGGCGGCGATGCGCCGCTCGCCCGCGCTGCGCTGAGCGCTGCCAGCCTGAGCAGCGGGTGACGATCGCGAGCGCTTGGCAGGGCGCTCCTCCTGCTCCTTCTGCTCTTCCTGCTCCTTCTGCTTCTCCTGCTCCTCCTGCTCCTCCTGCTCTTCAGCATCTTTCACAGTATCATTGACTTCGTCTATCACAATGCGTAATTGGACGTCTGAGTTCTTGCCTGTCTCGAGCCAGGAAGTGAAGTCTCGTGGCGCCGCTGCCATCGTTCTGAAGTATGCGCAGTCATCCTATAATCAATTGTAAAGGGGCGCGCTTTGTGCATGACGCTGCTGGCCACATCTGCCGTGTGTAGGTGTCAACGGTGACCCATCCACAACGAAGCCAGGTAGTGACCAGCACGGGCTGAACGCTCAGAGATACCTTCACGAGTTGCCGATGATATGAATGCTCATTTGAAATGACTAGAACAGTTGGAGGGCTGCACAAAATGATCCGAAAGTGAAAGCGATCTCATTGGCGCCATTCTCCACGCAATCAGCTAGCTGAATCCAGGCAGGCTGGAAATGCATTAAGTATCCCACTTGCCCAGATGTCGCTGCAGCTGAGCGCCAGCCGCCCTCGGCAGCTGCAGTACAGCGCGACGGGCCTGCGCCGAGACCTGCGCCTGCTGGAGGTGGACGAGGCCCTTCTATCTGAAATCGCACGTGACGGGTGCGTCGCGGCAACAACCAGGGCTATATGCGTAGCCATAGCCGCTGCAGGAAGCCATGCGCCTTGCGCATGGTGTGGCGCTGCTCAGCATCGATGCAACCGACGCCTCACAGCAGGCGCCGTCGCGTGCCGCCTGCATGCCGCACCCACGATGATGCAGCGTGGTTATCAAGGGCGGCCACGGCGACGACGCGGTGCTGTGCACGGTCGACAAGACGTTCGCCTTGAAATACGTCGAGACCACCAACGCGCTGCTGCTGGTGCCGCCAGACGCGGTGCGGTGGTTCAAACCGTAGCTGCATGCTGCCGGCAGTAGTCTGCATGCCGGAGCCGCTCAGCGGCCCTCGGCCTGCTGAGTACCTGGGACCTTCTAGTGGATGCTGAAGCCTCGGCCATTCTGGGATCTGGGCACGCTCCAGACTGGTTGTTCGACACTCAAACGGTCGGCCTGACCCGGCACCGCCCGCAGGGTGGCGATGAAGAGTTTGGGGGGATGAGGAGCCTCACACCCCCTGGTGAGCGCCGAGGGTGACGACGCGCCTCACGCAAGACGGGGGCCGCGCCATCGCGGTTGGTATGATACGGCTGCTTGAGCCCGTACCACCGTGGATCGGCCCCTCAGCAAGAGCCCATTTGGCCCCTCAGATGCGCGCATCTCACCCGCCCCGCCCTGCCCTCCTCGTCAGCGGACGCGAGCGGCCAAAGGGATATGGGGCTGCAGACGCAGCTGCAAAAGGTGACTGCCGCCGTGCTCGCACCTATTGGCCGCCACATGCCGGGCTTGTCGCTTGCGCCCACTTCGACGACTCCTGCCTGTTTATTTGCCAGCTCCTTGCAATACATGACTGGCCACGTCACCCAATTCTGTTTTCCCTGAAGAATATTACAGCTAGTCATGCCGCCTTGAGATCAGGAGTGCGGCACGCCCGACTTGACATGGCCACATGGCCACACCACTCTCTGTTGTTCCCCTGCCTGCCCGCAGGCGGCGACCGCGGAGTGCGCCCCTCCCCTGGTGGCGACCGCGACTGCAGTGGCGCACATAGAGGTGCGGGCCCAGTGGTAACTTGCGTACCGAGCGCGGGCAAGCGGGGCACGGATTCATGCTGGATGCGTGCGACGCGGCTCGCCCGGCACGTCGCGCCCAGCCCCACAATCATGGATTCATATTTGATGCACTCATGCATGCATGTGCACGTGCATGTTTACGGGCAAGAACTTGCACACTTGAGCATGCTGGCGCCCTTTTTCGCATGACGCACCAATCGTGCTGTGCAGGCGGTGCGCTGCCTGCCGCGCCTGGGGCAGCTGCGGGAGCTGCTAGGCAGCTGCCGCCCCTATGGCCTGGAAGACGAGCAGGCGGACGATATGGACGTCGATGCACAGGGCGGTGGTGGCGGCAGCAGCGGCAGCGGCGGCGGGGGCTGGCGTGACCGGCTGCCGGCGGCGGGCGGAAGCGGGGGCGGCGGCGGCCAGGCATTGGGGTTCACCACACAGCAGCTGCTTGAGCTGGTGCAGGTGAGGAGTCATGCTATTGGGGCCGGCACGTCGCCATGGTAGACTGGCTCAGACATGATGTAGCTTGGGTTCCTGCAATTCAGTGTCAGATACCGAAAAAGCATCCCGAACCCGCCTGTGCCGTCCCTGCGTGGGCCGCCGCGCTCCCTGCCAGCCCCGCCCTCCACCGCTGCCGATCGCAGCTTGACGTGGCCCCCCGCCCCGCGCTCCCGCGTGCAGGCCAGCCGCGCGGAGCTGCTGCTTGAGCTGTCGGCGTTGCGGGCAGTGAGCCTGGGGGGCAGGTGGCGGCTGGTGGAGCCCGCTTACCTTGGGGGCCTCCTGGAGGTGCTGCTGCTCAGGTGGGGCCGAATTTCAAGTTTCGGCAGCGACAGCCGGGGGGCGGTGGGGCTTTACGTCGTGAGGTGGGGCGCCTGGTCGGCTCGCAGCCGCTGTTTGCACGCGTGCTTCTCGGTTTCTTGCAGCCTGAGGCCGCGGGGTGCGCGTGTGCCTACCCCTTGGATGGAGTGGTCTGATGTAAGCAGCTGGGGGGAGGGGGCGTCGGCCGAAGCACTCCTGCCGGCTGGCCTGCCCAGCCCTTGTTACACCAATGCCCTGGGGTGCGTACGCCCGCCGCGCCTGGCGCCGCACCGCAGCGCGACGGAGAACGGCTGGCCCCTAGACGCCATACCCGTTGAGGAGGCCTGCCGTGTGCTGGCGGCGGACGGGTACCGGCCCGCACTGGTGGGCGGGGCCGCTGAGGCTGTGGGCAGGGCGCCGCGCGGCAAGCGGCGCGTCCTGCCGGCCGCGAGTGGCACGCGGACCGCACCCTGCGCGACCGCTTTCTTTGTCAGTGCAGAAAGGGTTCTGAAGGCACCAGTGATGTCATGTAGTTGTCGAATTCAGGTGCTCCGACTCTCAACAATGGTACACCCCAGAACAGTCGTGGCTGATGCAGCCGGCTACTGCCTGCCTACCCAGTCCTTTCGCCCGCGCTCTGGCATGCGCCCCGAATTCCCACCCCTGCCGCCCTTCCCCCCCCCCCCAGGTCCGGCACTGCTTGCAGGTTTATGG
>NW_014011202.1:5108-9500 GCF_000611645.1 Monoraphidium neglectum
CCCCCGCCAGCCCATGCGCCCTGGACCGCGGTCGCGTCTGCCTCCACTTTGCGCGCAAACTCCTGGCGCAAGGGCCCCCCGGCGGCGCCGTGGGCGCGGGCTGGCCGCGGTCGCGGCTGATGGCGGCGTGGGGCGCGGCCGTGCCTGAGGAGTGGGCGCCGCCCGACGCGGGGCTGCTGGCGGGGGAGGCGCTGGAGGAGCTGCCAGAGGGGGCGCCACAGGGTGGGCGTACGCCCGGGGGGGGGATGCGCGCACGTGCAGCAGCTGGGGGCGGGCGGGGAGGGGCATGGGGCGACGGCGTTGTGTATGTGTCTCGGTCCGAGCCACCGCCTGATAGCTGAAGCATGTGGCATCACCGGCGGCCGTATATTGGTGCATGGGGTGCACAGCCGTGGCAAGCTTCTCGTTCATTGTTGCCTCGCTATCTTGTCTGATCCTACTGCAACCGCTGTGCTTCCTGTGTGTATCCCTCAAAGGTTCAGAGCCCGTGTTGGTGCCGTTTGCGGAGCGCGACCTGCCCCTCGAGCCGGCTGCGCGCTTTGCGGTGCTCTTCCAACGGCGGCCGCGGTGGGAGAGGTGCGCTCGATATCATCTCCCCTGCGCTCCCCGGCCCGCCCACGTGACGGCGCGTCCGATCGCCGCGGGGCGGCACGCGCCGCCCTCCGAAGCACCTGCGCCAGCCCGTGTGCTTGCTTGGCGCTGCCGTCTCTGCACGGGGCAGCTACAATTGGGATATATCGACAGGGCCTCAGTCGGCTGCAGGATGAC
Organism: Monoraphidium neglectum; assembly: GCF_000611645.1. NCBI lineage: Eukaryota > Viridiplantae > Chlorophyta > Chlorophyceae > Sphaeropleales > Selenastraceae > Monoraphidium > Monoraphidium neglectum. The sequence continues at coordinate 5,877 of NW_014011202.1, forward strand.
AGTCCAAGATCGTCCAACCTTAACTCCACCAGCAGCCGCGTGACTCGATTCAACCACATTGACCCCTCTGATCATACGTGACAGTTCCATCCAACCCCTGCCCCCATAGGTCGGCCATGGAGCCGTATCTAGCAGCTCTGGCGTCGAGCGCCGGCGGCCAGACCGTCGAGGCGCTGCTGCTGCGCCACGCGCGCGCCAGCCAGCCGTCCCCTGATGCGCCCCTCATGTTCTCAGCGCGGTGACGTCATCGCACAGTCCAGTCACAGTTTGACGGCGGCCGAGAATGCCGGACCCAGCTTGAACGACACCCCAGCCCACTAGGCACACTGGCAAGACACCGAGTGGTCGGGCACTGTGTCGGATTGTTGCAGCGACGGTCGGCTTGTTATCGATGTAAATCTGGTGTTGCAACAACCGTGTCTCGTCATTCTCAACTCAGCTTGGCCCGCAACAGCGTTAGCAGCGTGTGATGCTTGTGATGCTGGTCTACTTTGAGTGGTGTGTACATGCAGGGCCCTCTTTGACGCAGTGAGCAGTGCATCAGCGATGAAGTCCACAGCCGCAAGTGTGCATTGCCAGGGGCAGGAAGTGCTGGTCAACACCTGTGGACAAGGTTTTGACAGTCGCACGACGGTGTTGAATCTGGAACCTTGTTCGCCTGTGCATGCGTCGACCTGGTGCTCAAAGGGCGCCAAACTTAGGGCCGCTGCATTGCCCTAAAGTGCTGTTCAACGGTTCTTCCGGGCCCAGACCACCAAGTGAGTACCTCCTGTAGTTTGTGGCAGGGGGGCTTTGAGTTTAAAGGGTCAACTGCCAGTGCATAACTGTATTTACACCACTGTTGAAACTCGCATTTGTTCACACATTGTACACCAGCTTGCTATCAATTTGTCAACAGTAGCAGCATCTCAAGGAGTGCCGTGACCTGGCAGCACCCAGCTGGCATATGGCAGTGAGGCAGGCTGCCATGAACCCACACAGCAGGGCGCAACACACGCCACACGCCAGGCGAGTGATGCGTCCAGCGCTGACTGGTGCGTTGGGCGACGACAGCCGGTGAATCAGTGCTTGGCAACAAAAGAAGACAAATCACAGACTGACAAGAGGTTGTTTAAGGAAAGATGGGTAGTTGGTGACAGGATATCCAGAGCAACAACCATGGACATTCCGAGGCAGCATCGCGCGTTGGCGCGTGGCGAATGGCAGCCGCTGCGCTTCTTTGGTACAGGCCTCAACACAAGGCCAAGCAACACACAACCGTTGCTGCGAGTAGCCAGAATGTACGGCACTGGCTGGCCCGGCAGTGACGACGCCGAACTTAGTGGCCCCCGTAAACGTGTCAGTCTTGCGCGTTGCCCAAGGCCGGCGGGGCGCGTCCCTTCCAGAACCCATGCCCTGCGCAAGCGCGTCGTCGGCACCTTGCACATGCACACCTGCGTTTGATCTCAGTGGCCGAGCAGCCACAGCCATCCGAGGTAGCAGCCGACGTTGAGGCCGGCCACCAAGCCAATCACCATGAACTCGGCGGTGCCCTCCGCCACGATGGCCCTGAGGCCGATGGGTGATAGCTTGAAGAATAGCGCCGTCAGGAACCTGGTGCGTTGGCAAGTTGTGGTTTGCAGGTAACGAGGTAAGTGGAACAGGGGAACCAGGCAAACAAGGGGCCATGTGAGGCTCAACTCACAGCTGGTGTACTTGCGTGTGAATGGGGGGTGTTACTAGTCAGGTGTGCGGATCCGGGAAGAATGAATGCACTCCAGCTGACGGCTGAGTGGTGCGGGCCGGGAAAGCACCTGCACGGCACGCGACCGACTACGACCCGCGGCGCAGGCCTGCTACATGGTCAACCTGCTTTGTGAGCGCAGGCAGGCGCTGCGAGACCCCTGCCACCCGATTGGTGCGTGAATCCGTGTCGAATGCTTGGTCCCTGCGTTTTAGTCTGCCAGCTACCCACCCGTTGCTGAGGCCCAGCAAGAGCGTGAGGATCGCCATGACCGCCGCCGGCGCGCCGAACCGCGCGGCGCAATAGAACGCCGGAATGAAGACGATGCGCGACAGCGACAGCAGCAGGCAGGCGGTCTGGCCCGGCGCCAGGCGGAAGTGGGGCAGAAGCTTCCCGACCATGTCGCCCACGTTGAAGACCTTTGATAGCGGAAGGAGGGTGAGATGGGGGCTCAGTAACGCAAAATTTTCCTTTGGTGGGTTAGAGCCTAGAACGTCTCCACACTGCCGAAACAAGCAAGCCAAATGCACCTTTGCCAAGTGCATCAGGCAGCCAGGAGCACTGGTGCATGATGATGTGGAGCTTGGTTCAGAACGGCACGATTTTGAAGGTGCTCTGTCAAAGTCGCGACCCGGATTGCCTCCTCCCACTCAGCCGCACCAGGAACAAGATGACAGGGTACCACGAGCCGAGCTGGAGGTTCTGTGGGGCGGCGCACAGCAGCAGTAGTGTTCAGCCCAGTCGTGCGCCAAGGGTAGCGGCAGAGACAGGAACCCAGCATGGGGAGCGTTTTGATCTTGACCAGGCACAGGCGAGACGGGCGAGCACGCTGCACCCACGCCAGGCAGAGCGTAAGCTTGCAAACAAAGAAACACAATCAACACACACACAGTGCACACAAACGCACACGAAGTCGACTCCTCATCCCTCACCTTCACGTCTTCTGCCAGGAAGCCCGGGAATATGCACAGCGTGATGACATAGATCATGAACATCGCCGTGATCATCCGCCACCGCACCCGCCACAGCTCCCACACCGTCGGCGGCGGCACAGATGCAGGGATCAGCGGCTGGCTCATCGTCCGCGCGAGCTCGCGTGGCGCGCTCGCGATAGAGCTGGCTGTCCGCGACAGCGTCCGCACGAGGCCGCTGCCGCTCACCGACAGCCGCGGGGACAGCAGCGACCCGCGGGGCGCGAGGTCGTCGGGCGCAGCGGCGCCCGCGGCGCAGGCGGCGTCGTGCGCGTCGAATTCGGCGAAGGGGGAGGCTTTGAGAGTGCCCGAGGAGGGGCCGCGTGCCGAGGCCTCGGGGATCGGCGGCATCGGGTCGATGGGCTTGGCTGGGCCCTCGGCGCTGGCGACCAGCGGGAGGCTGCCAGCTTCTGCGGGTTGGGGGCGCGTGGTGGGCGTCAGGGGCGTGTGATGGGAGTTGGGGGCGCGTGGTGAGGGTGAGGGGCGCGTGGTGAGGGTTGGGGCCGCGGGGTGAGGGTTGGGGGCCCCCAGGCGCTGTGAGGGGGGCGAAAGGAGTCGAGGGATAGATGGAGGGCGCTAGCCGCTGGTGATGCGTGCAATCCAGCAGCAAACGGACAAGATCACGCATGGCGTGTCAACCCCTCTGCTCCCCAGTTGACCTCTCTGCTCCTGGTGCGACTGCTGCTGCTGTTGCTACCGCTGTTGCGGCTGTGGCTATTGCCGCTATCGCCGCTATTGCCGCTATCGCCGCTATTGCCGCTATTGCCGCAGCTGCCGTTACTGCCGCCAATGCACAGGATCTCACCCTCCAGCCCAACCAGAACGCCTCACTCCCCACCTTCCCCCCTCCGTTCCACCCCACCCCATCCAATCCCATCCCGTCCCACTCGGCTGCCTTCCACCGCGCCCCACCCCACCCCACCGCACCCC
>NW_014011201.1:0-856 GCF_000611645.1 Monoraphidium neglectum
GCGCCGCGCGACGCGGAGGCGCGCGCCGAGCGGCAGGCGGGACGACTGGTCTGCGGCCCAGCGCGCGAGGGGGCCGACGTCAGACTCGAGCGGCCCAGGCGCGCCGCCGGGCGCGACGGCGGCGGCGTCGGCGCCACCCAGCAGCGCGTCGGCGTAGAGGGCGGCCGGGCTGAGGCCAAAGTCGAGCGCCGCGCCCAGCGCGCACAGCAGGCCCTCGGGCGTCGGCTGCGCCGGCAGCGCGGCGCCGCACGCGCGCAGGAGCGTCGAGTACGCGTGACCGCAGACCGCCGCGGCGACGGACGCGGCCGCGGCGCGCGCCGGCGGCGCGGCCTCGCCGTCCCCGCCGCCGCTAGGAACGCTGAGAGTCGAATCGGGCAGCTCTTGCCCTGCGGCAACCGCCTCTGCAGCGCGCGCGCACGCTCGCGTCACCGCGCCGAGCGCTTGCATGCACGCCGCGGCGAGCGGGTGCGACGGGGACCGCGCGGCGGCGGGCAGGGCGCCGACAGCAAGGCCTGCGGCGGCGGAGGCGCAGAGGGCAGCAGCCAAGAGGTCCCCACCGTCTCTGCAGCCGGCGGCCAGCATCGTCACGAGCCGCTCCAACCCCTCCACGGCCCGCACACCAGCCAGCTGCGCCCCGCCGGGCGCCGCTGCCGGCCCCGGGCTTGCACGCAGCAGCGCAGACGTGGCGAGGCGACGCCCAAGCGAGAAGAAGCCGCAGAGTGCATTCGCCTGCGCAGCTGCCTCTGACAGCAGGGCCTGCTCGGCCGCGACCCGCAGCGCCGCTGGATCGCCGCCGCCGGCGGGCGGCCGTGCGGCCCCGGCCGTTGCGGCGGCCGCCGCCAGGCGGGGCTGCAGC
>NW_014011201.1:1003-4636 GCF_000611645.1 Monoraphidium neglectum
GGGCGGCCGTGCGGCCCCGGCCGTTGCGGCGGCCGCCGCCAGGCGGGGCTGCAGCTGCGCGGCGGCTTCCTGGATCAGCACCGCCAGGAGCCAGCCGCCGCCGTCGGCGCCGGCGGCTGCCGCAGCGCCGGCGGCCGGCGCGTCTTGCAACTGCATCAGGTGCGCAAAGAATGCAGAGTGGCCCACGATTTCAAAAGGAAAAGAACTGCCGTGAGGCTGCCAACATGGGGTGTTGGGGTGTGCCTAGTGCAGGCAGTATACCTGCCAAGAATCAAGGGACCGGCCCAGCCCCAGCATGTCTTGCCGGGGGCGGGGGAGACAGTGACGGGAGCAAGAGAAGATGCGGCAGCAAAGCGGCCCACCTCCGCCACCTCCATCAGCTGCGCGGCGCCGGCCAGGACGGTGGGCAGCACGGCGGCGTCCAGCAGCCGCGGCCCCAGGCCGACCAGCGCGCCGGCGGCCGCCTTCGACGCCTCTGCCACCAGCGCGGCGCCGCCGCTGCCTGCATCAGGCAGGGGCGGCCAGGCGCACTGGTGACAGACGAAATGGCTATTGTACACCAGCAAGAGCAGCTGTTTCGACCACAACACAACGGTACGGGCATGCTGCTACAAAAACCCGTGCTGCAAGGCCGCCGCGTCGCGCCCCTCATCGCCGCGGCTCACCAGAGGCAGCCGCGGCGGCGCCCAGGAAGGCGACGCTTGGACCGACAGCGGCCGGCGGGCACCGCCGTCGAACCAGCGATCGCAGGACCTCGCCGGTGGCTGCCGCGAGCACTTCCTGGCGCTGCGCCGCAGCCTGAGTGCCTTGAGGCCCGGAGGGACCGGCCAGGCGCGCCACGGGCGGCGCGGCGCACCATCGAGACAGCAGCTCGAGCGCCAAAGGCCAGCCCTCGGCCGCGGCGGCGGCGTCATTGGACAGCCGCTGCAGCGCGTCGGCGAGCGCCGCGGCGTGCGGGTCGAGAATGTCCCCGAGGCGCTGGCGCGCGGCGTGCAGGGCGCGCAGCGGGGGAAGCAGCGGGTGTGGCGCGTCGGGCGTCGCCGATGCGTGCAGTGCCGCTTCGAGTGTGCGCCATAGCTCCTGCGCTGCGGCCTGCGACGAGGCCATTAGGTTCCGCGAAGGTATAGCGTGTGCTGCTGATGCCATCTTGCAAGCCTGGTGCGTGCAATACAGATCACGCTGCCACGGAGGCCGCACGGCCCACGTGGCACATATCTTATGCCCGTTGGTGAACAGCTTATTAATAGTATAGAACTTCAGAATCAGTTCCCCGACACAACCCCTCATGCTGTGCGGCATGACAGCACTGCAGTGCACCCTGCGCGCTGTGGTGGTGCCCACTCGCAGCCATGCCTGCCCAGCTGACGCGAGCCTGCACCGCAAGCTCCTCTTTACGCGTGAAAAATTGAGGATGAACAGCAATGATCCAGCGCCAGCTCGCCTTGCACAACCTCCGGTGCCCCACAGGTCCGTTCACAATGCCCAGGGTTGACCTGGCATCCCTCGCGTTCGACCCAGCTGACTGCGCATCAACACGCAATCCACAGGCGCGACGAGCTGGCCTTTGGCTGTGGAACCTCTTCGCCGTCTTGCAACCCAAACATTTTGCTCATTGGTCCCCGGCCCTCTTGGTCGCCCCAACTGTTTGGCGTGCACCCGTCTGGCTTGCCCCCTTGGTGCCAGAGGTCCACCCTTTTGGTTTCGAAGCCCTACTCATAACACGGCGCAGCTCGGCAAAACAGTAAGCGGCAGCCTACTCCCATGCAGGCCACAGCCGTCCTCTCCCACACTCAGGTGGGTAACCCGTCCGCTGCGCCCGCAAGCCCGTCGCCGCCGGCCACGGCGGGCGCGCGGTGACGCAAAGAATGGCCAGCAGAGCCATGGGGTCACGAGCATGGCGCGCCCCCCTCAAAAAAGCACATTAAAAGCCTGGTCAATAACGCCATACAGAGAGCGGCGCGCGGGCATCAGGCGCCGCAGCGCGGTCCATCAAAAGGCGCGCTGCGAGTCAAAACGGAGAGCGGTTCTCTGCAGTGTGTGGTTGAGTGATGGTGTGGTGACGGCGGCCTCTGTGATTGAGGTGCCGCGATCCGAGCCTGATTGAAAACTCTTCAAATCCACGCGAAGACCAAAAGGGGGCTCTGGCATCAGCAACCATTCGGCGCTGACAGGGCCGTCCGACCGCAACGCAGGAGCCCGTGCGGCGCAGCGCGGCGCGGAGCGAGGCCGCCGCCCTGCGCCAAGCGCTGACCGGCGCTGCAAGCGCTGCAGTGGTGTCGCACCCAGCCTCGCGGATGGTCGCCTGCGCCGCTCTCGCAGGGTGCGGCCGCATGCGCGGCATTGATCTCAAGCGGGGGCGCAAGCTGTGCCCACGACCCGCAAGTGCGAGAGGGGCACACCGAGGGGCCTCGCTGGACGCTCCCAAAATCGCCGAGCCAGGGCGCGACTCGACTCAACTGACGGGACCCGGCAGGTGCCGCGGCGGATGGGTGCCCAATGAAATCTGTGGGCGTGAGCACGGCCGCGCACGGGGGCCGTCTGCGGGCCGCGGCCACGTCCTGCTGTCGCGCCATTCCTTCGCGGCCGCCGCTGCAAATCAGTGGACCATCCCGCTGGACCCGCCGAGCCTTGGTGTTGCGGCGGCGCCCTAACAACGCGCAAAACTGGCAGCGTTGGTCAGGCGCGCGTGCCTCAACTGATTGCCTGGCCGCTCGCGCCCTGCCGACACGGCAAACACGGCCCCAACCCGGACCGCCTGGAACGCCACCGGCCGCCCCCCCTCCGGGCCCCAAGCGCACGCTGAGCGTGCCGCAGCTGCCGCCCATCGCGGCGCCTGCAGCCGCATGCGCCGCCGCCGGCGGGCCGCGCGCTGCCGTGCTCCTTCGCGTCGCCGCGGCCCGGGTCACGCCTTGTTGAGGGCGGCTGTGACGCGGTCCACCGTGAACAGCATGGCGGCGTTTGCGGGGGCGGCGCGGATGATGCAGGGGGTGAAGCCCTTGTAGAACCGCTTCACGCCACCCTCCTGCCACAGCAGCTGCGGAGGCAAAAAAAGGGGGGGGGGCATGGAGGAGGCAGTAAGGCGGCGAGGAGGAGGGGGAGGGGGGATTCAGGGGCTGCTGGGCGCACCTGGGCTGCCGGCCCCCTGCGCTGACGCTAGCAGTGCAGGCCGGACGCTCCCGACCTGCCAACTTCAGAAATGGCCCGTAAAATCGCCCGTAGCGGCCTCGCTGCGGATCCGATTTGATCCCTTCACGTGCTGATTGAGGCTCGTCCTCCGCATCCACTCACCCTCGCGGTGGTGGCCATATCCGGGTAAGTCCGCTGCGACTTCACAATGCTGTCGGTCTGCATCGCGGACTTCACGCAGTCCACCGGGAATATCACCGCCCAGTAGCAGATGCCGCCCAGCCCGGCCGAGGACAGCACGACCCAGGCCGGCAGCTCGGACTGCGGCGTGCCCAGGCGCTCTGAGGCGGCGCGCTTCAGGACCTCGAAAGTGCCCAGGTAGACGGCGTTGGCCGGCGTGTTGCGCAGGATGGTCGCGCCCAGGCCCTGCGCGGCGGGCGGCGCGGCGAGGGGGGGGCAGAGGCGGTGTGTGGGGGGGGTTGGTCGAGGGACTGGGCGGGGCTGGCG
>NW_014011201.1:5263-10042 GCF_000611645.1 Monoraphidium neglectum
GGGGGGGGTTGGTCGAGGGACTGGGCGGGGCTGGCGGGGGCAGCCGCGTGTAGATGGGTGTTCTGTCCCCGCGGCCGTTTGAGTGGCATGGCGGTGAGGCCGGCAGCCTTGTGTCACGCGGGGCTGCCAGAGCCCAGCGCCTGCTCAGCGAACATGGTCACAGCCAAACCGCGCCGCCACCCTTGGTAGATCGAGGCGAGCCCCGCCCCAATCCTGTCGCTGTCTGCATGCCGTACACCCCTGCCCGTGGGTGCAAGGCGGCAGGCAGAACGGCGGCCAAACCGCGCCGCCCCCCGCGGGGCCGCGCCGCCGTGCAGCAAGTCGACCCGTTCATCCCACGGCTGCGCCCGCCCCTCCCGGGAACCGCCACTGCGGGCGTTGCCTCTGGGCTTGCCACCCGGCAGTCCCCCTGGATGTGCCTTGCAAGGGCAACAGCGTCCTCCCGCAAAGCTCGCACGGCGAGCCGCAGCAATCAGCAAGGCAGCACCCATTTCCAAATCGCGTTCCACGCAACCGCTGCCCCAGATGACACCACTGCCAGCCAGCCGCACCTGGAAAGGGCCCCTGAATCCGTTTTCCCGGATGGCCGACTTGACGGCCGCGCTGACAGAGGTGAACGGCGGCTTGTAGTCAGGGTTGGTGCGCGACCGGATGATCTGGACCTGCGGGCGCCGTCACAGATCACATGTTTGACCAACTTTGGGTCAAGGCAGCAAAATGCAGGATACCAGGCCGGGGCTTGGCTGCGTGATTTGCGCTGCCGGGCGCCCGGCGCATGCTGCCCGCTGCCCGCCGCCCGCTGCTGGCTGCTGCAGCTGCTGCGCCTGCCTCAGCTGCTATAACTGCAGCTGCAGCTGCCCGCTGCCCGGTACCTGCTGCTCGCTGCCTGCTGCCCGCTGCCCGCCGCCCGCCGCACGGTCCCTGCTGCCCGCTGTTCGGTCTCCGCTGCTGCTGGCTTCTGCCACCGGCTATCCCCGGTGGCCGGGGCAACACCCTCGCTTTGCCCCTTGGGTGTCGCGCCCTCTCAGGCACTCGCCACACATCAACACCCCTGAAAACAAAGCAGTCTGCCAGGCCGCATCGAAAATCGCACGCTAAACGCAAGCACTCTGCCAGTCCCACAAACAACCCACTGGCCACACATCGATGCCCCTGAAACTAGAACAGTCTGCCCTGTCAGGCCCGGTCAAACATCAAACGCCCTCTGCGGCGCCTCACCTGGATCTGGCTCTTGAAAAAGTCAATGGGCCCCTCCGTGAACGCCGCCACAAACCCCGTCATCGCCCCCGCCTTGTAAAAGTCCGCCGTCCGCAGCGGCCGCAGGCTGCCGTCTGGGTTGGTGGCCAGCCACCGCTTGCTGGAGCCAAAGGCTCCGAAGAGGGACGCGCGGAAAAACATCTGGCCCGCCAGGGGGGACGCGACGCCCTGGGGTGGGGGCCGGCGGCCGCGGGGGCCGAGGTTTGCGGGGTGGGGAGAGGGGTTCGGGGCCAGTTTGATATCGCGGGCTCGGGAAGTGTGCGTTTGGGTGCCTTCCTGGCGTTCCGCCAGCCGCTGTCTGCCGTTGTCGCGTTTGCAGTCGATAGCGCCTCACCATTCAGCTGCAGGACTGCTTTGACAAGCGCACGTCGCGCACCAAAGGTGGGGGCCGCCGCAGAAACGCGCAGCAGGGCGGTGGCGCCGCAATCGGAGCGGCAGCCACCCGCACCTTGTACAAGCCGCCGAGGCCCTCCCATTGCACCGTCTTGCGCGCGCAGTCCAGGACGCCAGCTGTAAATTTTAAGGGTGGCGGCGTTTCGCAGGTGATTCATTGAGGGGTTGCTCATCCTCGCTGCAGCTGGACAGCAGCTGCGGGATGCAAAAATGCCTGCACCGCGCAGAGCGTTTTCTACGGCGCGGCCCGGGTGCTGACGAAGTGAGGCTGCAGCTCAAGTGCACCACGGCTGCATGCGCTGGTGTGCTCGAGCTGCAACGGCGCAGCCGACGCGGTTTGCTGGTGCATTGTGCTCACAGTAGATGGGGTTGTTGGTCGGCTGTGTTTGGAGCCTGACCTTCAAAGTATCGAATGGGTGGCCCACCAGGGTCACTGATATGCCGCTGCGGAAGGTGAAAGGCATGAGAATGTCACCATGCCGCCTGGGGCGCTGCGGCGCAACAAGGCACGGCCCGCGCACAAACCCACCAACGTAGAGCGGCGGGCGCATGCGCCGGGCGTGGGGCGCGTCCGGGTCTCACCCGCAGGTCCCAGCGAACACATCCTTCAGCAGCTGAATTGCCGAGGACTTGGGAGCGCCTGTCCCCACCGAAGGGGTGGCACCCTGCTGCTTTGCCATATTGTGGGGCGCGGCCTGTAGGCCGTCGTCGTCGCCGTGTTTGCCTTCACTGATCGGCGTACATTCCCCTACTGAAGCCTCATATAGACAGGAAAAAGAAAGAATAATCGCTGTGTTCTCCACAGCTGACCAAAGGCGCGAGCATGCTGAAGAGAGTCAATCCCGCTTCCTTCCTTGCTGAGGTGCTCCCATCCTCCAACCGGCTGACCCGTCAGGCCACAATCGTTTCAATTTGGCACATAGTATGCGAAAGCGACTCGTACTGACGAGTTAAAGGCCCCTGTATTCGTTGTCCGATCTGCAGCGGACTCAACAGCTCGCCAGGGCCAGCTAGGAGCGTGCAGCGGATTCTGAACACCAAAATGGCTCTCAGGCAGGGCGTCTCGCGCCTGCTGCGCTCATGCCAGCCATTCGCGGCGGGGTCGGAAGGCGCCCGGGGGTTTGCCGCGTCCAGCACATCCAGCGCCAATGGCGTCCCTGTTGAGGTGAGGCGCAGCCACAGGGCAAGAAAAGCCCTGTGAGACGCGACCCACCAGCCCGCTTGCGCGCCGGTGTGCAGGATCGGGCGCGGCGTTCAGGCGCACGGGCGCAGCGCGCCCAGTGCGCGCTCGTGTTATGGTCTGCGCCCCTTTTCGAAGCCAATACGCCCGAGCCACCTGCACAGCCGGCAGCGGCGACTTCCATAAGCGACGTCGCCGCCTGCTGGCACTGGGGACGCGTGTCCCCTGTCCCGCCCTGTTTTAATCGGCCGCACCAGCCCTATCACTCCCACAGGCTGGTTGGGGGGCGGTTGCCTTGCCCTGCACACAACCCCGTTTCAGGCCCCATATTCACCTCAACCACCCCCGACAGGTGCACAACGAGAACGGCAGCAAGCGCGTGGTGGTGACCAAGGCTCTACCTGGTGACAGGTGGCTGCAGATCCTGATCGCCGCGGGCTGCCGCGTGGAAGTCAGCCAAAGCGCTGACATCATCCAGGACGTGGCGACCGTGAAGAAGCTGATAGGAAGCCACTGCGACGGCGTCATTGGGCAGCTGACAGAGGTGCGGGCCGGGCCGCACGTTGTCGTTTGCGAAGCGGGGAGGGGGTTGGAGCAGCTGCAGGCAGGGCTGGTTTGCTGGCAGGGGAGTCGAAGCGGGTTGCCTGCTGGGCCCAGCAAAGCGGCGTGTGCAGGTGCAGCCCCGCGCCTTCTGGCGGTTGCCTTGCCCCAGAGCGCATAGCAGCACGCAGCCTCGGCGACCCCGCTTTTCCCCCCGTTGAGCAAGCTTTCGGACGCCCCGTGGCCCAGGATGCACCCAAACAACGTTAACGCCCACGCGCCCTCGCCACCCCAGGACTGGGGCTCAGAGCTGTTTGAGGCACTGAAGGCAGCCGGCGGCCGCGCCTACAGCAACTATGCAGTGGGCTACAACAACGTGAAGGTGCCAGAGGCGACTAAGAGGGGCATCCCCGTCGGCAACACGCCGGGTGCGCTTCTGTGGGGCGCCAGCGTGCAGATGCATGCAGCCCCGAGCGTGGGCGGGCTCGGGAGCGCTGGCAGATATTGGCCACATCCTTTGTCAGAGATCCTGGGTCAGCAACAACCCGATGTTGACAACATTTTACATCAGGAAGCGAGCACGGGGTCAAACTGGTTGAGGTGTGCCGGGGCAGCTCTTCCCTTGCCCGGCAGCACTGCCCCTGCCCACCCCCTCTCAAACGTCGGCTCGACTCTGGCCATCTTGCGCCCCCCCTTCATATCAACCTGCCAGGCGTCCTGACCGAGACCACCGCCGAGCTCGCCGCCGCCCTGACGCTGTCCGCCGCGCGCCGCGTCCCCGAGGCCGACGTGTTCATGCGCGCCGGCAAGTACGAGGGCTGGCTGCCGACGCTGTTCGTGGGGCAGCTGCTGCAGAACAAGACCGTGGGCATCATCGGCGCGGGGCGGATCGGGGCGGCGTACGCGCGCATGATGGTGGAGGGCCACAAGATGAACCTGGTGTACTTTGACCCCTACCCCAACAAGGGCCTGGAGGAGTACATCAAGTGAGGCGGGGGTTTGGGGGGGGTGGCACCCGGGTGACATGGGACGTCACCCGGGTGACACGGGGCGGCGCCGGGGTGGCACGGGGTGGTGCCGGGGTGGGACGATGAGGGGATGCCCTGTATTCACAGCAGCTGTCTGCACTTGGCTGCGTGCTCCTTGGAGATCAAGGGGGCGCCTTGCCTCAGGGATGCCAACGTAAGGCTGTACATGTGAGGCAACAGCTCCCTGCAGCTGCTGAAGGGTTGGGAGCAGCGAGCGTGAGCTGCCAAGCTCGTGACCCAACAGCCGTTCATCCCCCCCCTGCAGCCCCGTTGTCGCGCCGTCCTCCGGCTCAATCTCGATCCCTGCCCTCCCTCTGTGCCCTTGAGACACTCCGCCTTAACCTGCCCCCACACCCCCACCGTCACCCCCTCCTCCTCCCC
>NW_014011200.1:0-3744 GCF_000611645.1 Monoraphidium neglectum
TACGCATCAATGCAGAAGCCAAAGGTTTCATCTCCATCCTTGCCCCCATAGCAGGTGTTGACGCCCAAACAGGCAGCGAGCGGCGTGGTCAGGCGGTGCTTGGTGCAGCTGAACGTGAGGCGCAGAGCTTGCACAGCAGTGGCTGGGTGGGGAACATGCCGCTCGGGGGCAGACCCCAGCCGCTCCTGTGCTAGGCTGGTCGCCTTGCGGCGGCTGGCGCGCGGGTCGTGGCGTCGCATGAGAGCCGCAGCAGCCTTCGCGAACTCAGGTTTTGTGGGTGGCTTTCCTGAGGCTGCGGTCAGCCACGCCACCAGGGCCTGCGCTCTGTCACTTTCAAGCAGGCCAGCGCATGAGCCATTGGGCTCGTATATGCACACCGCCTGCACTGGGTGGGTCACCGAAGCAGCGGCGAGCCTGCCTCTGAGCAGCCGGGGTTGCGCCGAGCATCTGCCCGTCGCTTGGGTGTCCAGTTCAGGGTCGATCGGTTTGGTCACCACTTGCAGCTTGGTGCGCAGCTTTTGGCCCACGGTGATGTCATACCGTGTGTCTGGGGGGTTGTGCAGACCCTGCCGTTCCCTGTCATTGAGCTGGTGGCCCCTGCCTTGCAGCGCCGCTGTTTGGGCAGCGTCCGCTGCCGCCTCCCTCTCCCGCTCCTCATGCGCGGCTCTGTGCTCGTTGCGCTGTTCCCACTCCCTGATCAGCGTTGCCAGCGGATCCTGCGCCATGTCAGTTTGGGTGAACGTTTCAACAGAGTCGCCCCACTCCACCCTGTAGTATGAGCACTCTTGCATGATCCGTGCTCTGGCGGCTGGGCTCCCCCGGCAGTGCGAGCAGTCCTTGCACTCCCAGGGCAGCGGGGTGGCAGGTGGTGTCGTTCTCTCCGCTTTGCCTGCACACTCGCCGTGGAACAGCCTCTGGCACTGGTCGCAGGGCCTGGCGTCAGCTGTGGGCCCGTCGCTTGTGGCCGGGCGCGCACAGTAGTCGCACACGCCGCAGCCCTCGTGTTCAAGATCTTGCAAGTTCGCAGGTGTCTTGTTCTTTACGGTGTAGCCCTGCTCGCATGCCAGGTCTATCTCAAACTGCTGATAAATGGTTGGTTTCCATGCCAGCACAAGCTGGGCGTCGCGCCTGCCTTTGTGTTTTGACGTCGCCCTGCCCACCACATGAGAGATTTCATCAAAGATGCCGCACGAGCTCCACATCTCGCCAAGCGCGTGCATCCTAGATTTCTCGCTGCTCCCTTTTCTTTCCTGGGTTTTTAGCTGGTATTCCCTAAAGTCCCACATCCTTGTCTCCCATGCTCTATAGTTGCGCTCCTTGCGGCTCTTCTGCCCTGCACGGCGGCGCGCCGGTTTCATTGGCGCCTCCCTGGGTCGTTTATTTGCCCGGACAGGCGTCCCTGCACTTGTGTGCGGTGATGCGCCGCTTGGCGGGCCGTGCGGTAACCGCGTCACCCTCTGCCGTGTCGGACTCATCCTCGCCTCCACCGTCGCGACCTGTCCCAGCCCTGTCTGCAGTGGGCCGGGTGTGGGCAGCAGCCGGGTCCTGGCGCGGGTTGCTGGTCAAGTACTGGGTGATATCTTGTTGGCCCCCCTTTCTTGGCCCCATTGCCTTGGATGCTTCCAGCAGGGCCCACAGGCTGGCCTCAACACGGCGAGCGTCTGAGGGCGCGTCCAACCTCCTGTTGAAGCCTTTCGGGAGAACTCTGGATGCAACGTCTCCCGAGTTCAGTACCCGTGTGATGCGTGCTACCGCAGCCTTCTGGCCCTGAGTAATCTTTTTATCAAGCTGCCGCCGCAGAGCGCTCAGTGGGCGCGTCGGCGCAGTTGTGTCATCCAGCAAGTCGGCCAGCCCATCCACTCCAGCAGGCCACAATTTCATCAAGTCGGGTGCGAGTGCATCGGTGATTGCTTTTAGGGCAGTGGGTTTGGCGGCTGGCGCGCCGCCCAGGCGAGTGAGCCACCCCGTGAGCTGCTGCGACAGCTGTTTGGTTTTTAGATCGCCCGCATCGTTTGCCAGGAAGAGGCCCGTCTGGCGTGCTATTTCGAGCCTCCGCAGCCCCATGCTGTATTGGTACAGCCAACTTGGCCTGTTGTTGGACGGCCCCACCACGTCCGTGGCGGTGCCATTGTGTAGCTCCAGCTGTGCCCTGAGCAGAGCTTTTGTGATCCTGCCTATCCTGCCCTTGTCATTCAGGCAGGTGATCGTGCGCTCAGCAGCCTGCGTGGCAGCCTCCACCGCCAGTGAGTGACATCCAAGTCCGCCGGCGGCACGCGCGTTCTGAATTAGGAGGTTCGGGGCGGCTGTGGTCAGGCGCACCGCTTGCTTTGTTGCTGAGGTCAGCACCGAGCTCATCACCGTTAGGTCAGGGTAGGCAAATGGCATTAGTGCCAGCCCATATGCCATGGATGGTCTCAGGCATGTCTCTATGATGAGGAGTTTCTGCCTCCCTGTGATGCAGCTCCTGGCCAGGTGCCTTGCTTTGTCCCGCGCCTTTTTAAGAACTGCCTTTTTGTGGTGTTTCCAGTCCAGCTCCATTGTGGGAGTCACCCCGAGGAAGGCGAAGGGGTCCTTTGGAGGCTTGACCTCCACCTGTCGCCCTTGAATCATGAGCTTGCCAATCTGTCCCTGAACCATTCGTGCGCACGTGGGGTCCTGGGGGCTGTGCTTGTGCAGGATTGCAGTAGCGCAGGATTTCGTGTTATTCACGTCTAGGCTGCCCCAGTCAGCATATGCGCTCACTTTCTCTGCCTGTTTGTGCATGTCCGCCGCCGATTCGGTCAGTACATTGAGGTCATCTGCGTATGTGCAGCTGGAGAGTTGGTCCTTGACCGCTTCCAGCGGTGTGTGGCCATCTCTTTCCAAGCAGCGCGGCACGTAGCCTTTTTCACCCACATGCAGCCAGCGCAGCAGCGGCTCCAGGTACAATGCAAAAAGAAAGGGAGAGAGGCTGTCCCCTTGAATCGTGCCACGATCAACGCGCATATCTGATGTGTTTCCTCCTGGGGTTTTGAAGTATGTTGTAGCCCCTGCATACAGGTCTTTCACTATTTCAATCGCATCTGTCGGGAACCCCAGGTCATACATGATGGCAAGCAGTTTATCTTGGTCAATTGTGTCAAATGCTGCTGAGAAGTCTATCATCAGCAGGTACAGGTTTTGCCTGAATAACTTCGCGTCCTCTAGGGCCATGACCAGCAGTTCCAGGGGTTGCAGGGTCCCTCGTTTTGGGCGGAACCCCCACTGATTGCAGCTTAGCACTCCGCTGCGCTCAGAGTCTACCATCGTGTATGTGACTACCCGCGTCCAGAGCTTGTACAGAGTGTTTTCAAGGCCCACCCTTCTATAGTTTGCAAGGTCCATGGGGGTATTCTTTTTATAAAGCAGCACTGTCTCGCTCCGTTTCCACGCATCTGGCGTGTGCCCCGCAGCCCACATCAGCTGCATCAAGGCGTGCAGCGCTTCGTGACCGGCCTGCGGGAGCGCCTGCAGCACCTCGTTGACAACGCCGTCAGGCCCTGGGGCCTTTCCACGCGCCAGGGTGCGCACGCACGCGTGGTAGGCCGCCACGTCCGCGACGTTTTCATGCAGCCAGCACCGGCGGCCGGGGCCCGTTTGGTCAGGGGCCAGGAGCTTGAACGCGTCTGTTTTGTTGGGCGCCTCAAATGGGTATTTCCTGGGTGCCTCTGCGGGCAGGTAGTCACCATTTTTGCTGTTGCGCGGGGCAGCCACTTTTTTTGACAT
>NW_014011200.1:4147-5447 GCF_000611645.1 Monoraphidium neglectum
CGCTCTCCTGCAGTGCCCAGGACTATCTTATTGCCCACCCGGGGCCGTTGCGCCACCAGCTTGATCATCTGGTTTCTCCTAGCTATGGCCTCATCCCGAGACTGCTCCTTGGACATGGCCTCCATCTCCTTTTTCAGTTTTGCATTGAGGGCGATCAGCTCCTCTCGCGTTGGCTTGTCTGACCCCGCATGAGTTGTTGGGTTGGGCTGTGGCTGGGTCGCCCCTGCGCCCCCTTTCATGGCTGCGAGCGCCGCGAGCACCTCTGCCGGCAGCACGCTGCACGCACCCCGGTGGTGTTTTGCCAGCGCCTTTCGCATTTCGGCCATGCGGCGCCACTGTTTCGCTGGCCCCCGCGGCTTGAAGTGTTTGCCCCCAGGGTTGGTCATTTTTGTGGTGCAGGTGACTATGGCTAGCGCCTGTGCCTTTTGTAGAATGTCACACACCTTTGCTGACGCCTGGTCGATCCATTGGTGTGCTGGTGCACCCTGGATGGTCGCCAGCCTGTGCCGTTCTCCAGGGTCCTTCTGCCGAAGGTATGCATTGTGCGGGTCCAAGTCTTTCTCACGCGCCTTGAGGAGCTCTGCTTGCAGGTCAGCGAGCTCTGGCCCCAGTTTTTCCCTCAGTGCTTGAGTTAGCCTCTGTTTGTCTTCTTGTGACATGGGCAGCTTGAGCAGCTTGGTGGGCTGGCCCCTTGGGAGCGGCGGCAGGTCCTGCAGCGGCTCCATGCCTAGGGCTGCCCATGGCAGTTTGACCTCGAGTGCGTCGTGATCAGTGCTGGCCCCTTCCATGCAGTGAGTTTGCACCTCCACCTCGCCCCGCATGTTGGCCAGCTCTTCCTGTGGGACTGTGGTGAGCACATCATCAATCCTGCTGATCAGGCCCTTGCCTTGTCTCCGGAACGTTTTTAGCCTAGCGTGTGTCGCGTCTGGCGCGGGCAGTGCGTCAACGGGCGCCAGTCGCAGGCCCTCCATCGCAGCCCTGTGCGCGCGATCGTGGGTGTAAGTACGGGGGCTCTCCTCCCCCACTGTCCGGTCGCTCGGGTATAGCGCTGCATTCATGTCCCCAGCAACGAGCGTGTGTCGCGCATTCCTGTCTGTTGTGTCCGCCTCCAGCTGCGCCCTGATGCCGGACTCCAGGTCGGCGTCTGCTGACCCCGCGCAGGGGACGTACAGCCCTATGATGCGGAGGCTACCCTGCGCCCGCCCATCCAGCAGAGCAGTGAGGTAGTGCCCTCTTAAAGCGTGGTCTGCCGGCTCGGAGAAGGTGATGGTGCAGTGAGGCACCGCCGCCCTGCGCACCG
>NW_014011200.1:5920-7134 GCF_000611645.1 Monoraphidium neglectum
CGCGCGAGCTGCCCGCCGCCGCATACGCTGGCGTTCTTTCTTTGCTGAGTTCCTTCCACCAGCGGCAGGTGCTGGGTCGGGCACTGGGGCGGGTGCTTTGGTTGCGTGAGCCTGCTTGCGCGGCTCGCCTGTGGCGTTGCCCCTACCGTCTATCTCTGCAGTCTCATGCACCCCTGCTGTAGGAGGCACGAGTGCCGCAGCTGGTATTGCCTTGAATTTCCAGAGGTCCGTGATGCGCTTCTGGCGCGCGTCGGTTTGAATAACCATCCGTCGTTTCTGACCTGCATGTTTTGAGACCCCCTTATGGGCTGGTGCACTATATTTGAGGGCGAACTCGCGTCGTTTTGGCCTCAGCACCGGCCCCTGCTGAGTAGGCGCGCGTCCCACGACCGCCGCTGCTGCGCCCTCGTTCGCGGCTTGAGGGGCGACGGCGGTCTTCGGCATCAGTTGACGCTGCCCCTCCTCATGGGTCGCGGCGGGCTCAGTCCCCCGCGAACCCGTGCGGTTTGTTATTTCTCTTGATGCGTCTCTGCGGCTGTGCAGTTCTGAGGCCTCGCGCTGTTCAATGTCTGCGCGGCGTGCGATGGCCGCATTCGTGGGCATCGCATTCGCCCCAGCGCTGCGGGTGGGGGCTGCGCTAACGGCTGGCCGCAGCCGGGCAAGCGGCACCGCTTCAAAGTCCGCGGGGGGGCGCTCTGCCCCTCCCGCTCCTCTGCCAGGTTGTGCCCCAATCATTTGGGCGCGGGCGGCGTCGATGGGGGCCAGTACGTTGACGCTCCATCCCCCCGTGGTCGCACCATACTCCCAGTCAGCGTCGGTCATCTTTTTGATTTTGTTTCCGTTGACGCCGAACGGGATAGAGTCTGCTTCATACCACTGCCCCTCAGCGCATTTCACGAGGGCAATCCAGTGACTGGGGGCATGGACCAGTGCACAATCACACCCGTGGTGTTCCAGCCGCCACTTCAGCTCGCGGCCTGTCAGGGTGCCTGGGCCCTC
Source organism: Monoraphidium neglectum (assembly GCF_000611645.1). Taxonomy (NCBI): domain Eukaryota; kingdom Viridiplantae; phylum Chlorophyta; class Chlorophyceae; order Sphaeropleales; family Selenastraceae; genus Monoraphidium; species Monoraphidium neglectum. Next base: position 6,920 of record NW_014011200.1, read on the forward strand.
CATCTCCAGTCCCAAGGGGTAGATGGATACCGGTAGCTCTGGCGGTGTGTGTTCATACAGCCACCTGTTGAGGGCTTCGGAGGTAAACCACCATTTTTGTAAGCTCGGCCAAAGCGGACCGCTGAATGCTATATGAATAAGTAACACAAGCTCTCAGCCTCACGGAGATCATCATGCTAGAGGCCGAATAGAGTCGATCGTCAGGGCCGCCGGGT
>NW_014011200.1:7710-10110 GCF_000611645.1 Monoraphidium neglectum
AGAACGTCGTTAGTATGTATTCTTTTGCTTTGCGGGTCACTCACCCTGGGAGCCGTGCGTTGGGGGCAGGAGATTTCCACTCCCACCGCGGCGACCGGCGCGGGAACGGCTTGGCGGTTGCCCTTGTGGCGAGCAAAATATGAAACATATTACTCCCTCGGGAGTCGGCAGAGCCCGGAAATAGACGATCAAAGGCAGCGCGGGAGCGCAGAAAGTTTGAATCGTTTGAACAACCAGGAGAGATATGAGACTACGCCCACCGCNTACCGGGTGGAACAAGAGCTTAAGTATTGAAACCGTGCTGTCTGGCCCCGGTGCCTGCCTTGCGAATGGAGCAGACGCAGTCGCTGCGTTCGGAGCGGCCGCAACAGACGCGCACGAGTGCAATGGCCGCCCTGAGCACACCGTGCCCAAACGCAGCCTTACAAGTCGCATCACCACATATGGAACGCACGCAGGGCACATCCGTATACCCCCCGATACGCAGTCGCGCTACACCGCGAGCTTGCTCAAAGATGAATGCAGCAATACGATCACCCCCGTCCGAGTCTACTGCAGCGCCGCTGCCAGGCACAACACCAAGCGGCCCGCACCAAGCGCCGCACACTCACGAATGCCCTGCCTCCAAAAAGCCCTCGCGGGCAACTGGGCAAGAGAGAAAGGGAACGGGGCCTATGCTCGGGCGCGCCTGCCTACAAGAACGCGCGCTGCAGTGAAGCGCCACTGCTGCAGTAGTGCCAAACTCCACCTGACGCACGATTCGGCAAAAACTACATTGCTGCGTGAAGATGCACTAGGTCTTGGTAGTTTAAGACTGCCAAGCGCCCAGTACGACTACCCCGACACCCAGAGTGACCGCGAAACAATCACCGGGTGGCGCGCGGCAACATCAATACTATATAAGATTAACACTTGCCCGTGCAACTGTCCAAAAGAGATAAGCCACGCAAACCACTTCACTAGGGTCACCCGCCCTGGTGAGACCCGCAGCACACCATGGTGCATGTGCCGCAGTCCAGCGGCTGGGATCGCCCATGCTGCAACGCATCAACTCCACGCGCAGCAGCATAACTGCGACAGCAATTATTCACTGATCACACTGACGACAACGGTGCCCTCCAGTAGCAAGAGCTCTCCTCTCCAAACGCCACGAGCAGCTGCTGCGTGCAGCCTAGCCACGTCGCTGCCACCTGAGCTCACGCGTGCGCCAGATCGCTGCGCGCCCACCCAGAGTGGCACTGATGCTGTCCAACAAACTCATAAATGGGACACGCCGGGAGAAAACAGCACTGGGTTGACAAACAGAGGCAGGGACGGGACCGCGACGGCGGCTCTCCTGGGTGTGCTTTTGTGGGCAGCCGCAAGGTGGGGCAACAACAAATGCCGCAGGAGGCGTGCGTGGAAGATCAGCAGGACGTGGCTGACTCTTATAATAATGCTGATCGTGCACCCTGCAGGGGCGGCGGCCGACCCAACACTCTCAAATATAGCCCACATGGCGGTGCCCGAGATGGCAGCAGCAGCAACGGTAATGCTGATGGCAGTCGCGCCCTGCCTCCAGGGAGCCCTCGCAGCAGTATGGAGCACAGCGGCGGCCGTTTTTGCCTTGAGAAGGCGCCGCGCTTGGGGGAAAAGAGTGCACATACTCCAGGAGGCAGCTGCACGCGGCCAGGCTTCCATTCGCTGGTCGGCACCCGCCCACCCCTATGTGCCAGCACCGCTGGCCATGCTGACGCCGATGTGTAAGCGCAACAAGAGCCGGGAGGCGGTGCGCGCTAAGGCACTGTNACGCGGTGCGCACAGCCATGCGACTGTCGCAAGGGGAGCAGCCTGCGCTGTCCGCAGCAATATGCAAAGTCACAAACAGCGCGCCCACAGCCCGCAAGGGTTGGCGCCAGCCGCGCAAAGGATCTTACCACGCAGCGTGGCTCGGCCATCACATCCCACGCGCTCACAGCATGTATCGCGTCCTCCAAGCATGCCAACAGTCCCTTGTCAACATGACCCCCGGCGCCCCCTCGCCGGCAGATGCGGCGCGCTCACACATAATCGGTGATCATCACAACACACAGGCACCGCCCACTTGCGGGGAGGGCGCCCACAACGGGGCGGGACGCACCATCAGCAACGCTGCCCAGCAGCAACCCGATGTGCAACCAGCGACGCCGCCCGCCGGACCGGGAGCGCTGCGTGGCGGCGGCCTGGCGCGACTCCGCAGGGGGCGGGCCCCGCGAGGCCAAGACGACCGCTGGGTCCAACCGCCAGCTGGAACATACTGTGAGGCGCAGGAGCAAGGCTTCTGCGGGGCGCACGCTCTGAACGCGCTGCTAGGCAGACGGGCGATACCTGGAGAGGCGATGGTACGCTACATGCGTGAACACTGGCCTGCAGGTGAAGAGG
>NW_014011200.1:10854-11468 GCF_000611645.1 Monoraphidium neglectum
CAGGGGAGTGGGAGGGGCGCAGCGCCCCCCCGCGGACTTTGTGGCGGTGCCCCTTGCCCAGCTGCGGCTGGCCATTAGCGCGGCCCCCACCCGCAGCGCCGGGGCGAATGCGATGCCCACGAATGCGGCCATCGCCCGCCGCGAGGAAAACGAACAGCGCAAGGCCTCAGAACTGCATAGCCAAAGAGACGCACCAAACAAAGTGACAAACCACACAGCCACGCGGGGGGATGAGGCGGCCGCGGCCCGTGAGGACGGGCAGCAGCGACTGTCGCCGGCGACCAACGTCGCCCCGCAAGCCGGGAACGAGGGCGCAGCAGCGGCCGTGGGACGCGCGCCTACTCAGCAGGTGCCGGTAATGAGGCCAAAACGACGTGAGCTCGCCCTCAAGTACTGTGCACCAGCCCAAAAAGGGGTCTCAAAACATGCAGGTCAGAAACGGCGGGTGGTGATTCAAACCGACGTGCGGCAGAAGCGCATCACAGACCTCTGGAAATGCAAAGCAGCACCTGCTGCGGCACTCGTGCCACCTGCAGCGGGGGTGCCTCAGGGTGCAGAGATGGACAGTAGTGGCAACGCCACAGGCGAGCCACGCAGGCAGGCTCACACAACCA
>NW_014011199.1:0-9267 GCF_000611645.1 Monoraphidium neglectum
AGCCCCAGCCCACCCCCCACCTGCAGGCCGTACTTCCACAGCTGCACATTGTCAACGGTCGGCTCAGGGAACCCAAAGCCCTGGGGGTACTTGCTGCTGACGTCCTTGAAGCAGAAGTGCTGCGGCGCTCCGTCGCCGCTGCCCGCCCAGTAGGCCGTGACGACGATGGAGAAATGCTTCTGGTCCAGGCTCTTCGCGCGGCGCACCGCGTACTCGCAGGGGGTGAGGGACGCGCCCCGGATGGTGGTGGGCTCCAGGTCCTGCAGGGACGTGATGATGAAGCTGTTGCTCAGCTCGGAGGGGGACCTGCGGGTGGGGGAGCCGAGGGGCGGGTGCGGGGGCGCAGGGCGTCAGGCCGTGGCGTGCGGCAGGATACCAGGGCGTGCGGGCTGTCGAGGCGAGGCGGGGCGCCGAACATTGCTGGTGGAGGATGCTGCACCGGCGCTGAAAACGGCTACTGGGCGTGCGTCCTTGCTGGTTGGATCGCTTCCGCTCTCAGTTCACGTCCCACGGTGGCCCCGGTCCGCCCATCGCACCGGTGCTTGCCCAGAACCACTGGCACGCAGCTGCTGGCCAGGACCGCCAGCAGAATAAGCGGCCGCACAGCCCGCGGGATCATGGCTGGGTGCTGCCGCTGCGCAAGATGGGCGCGCTGCGCCTGCAAGTGATGCAGCACGGACGGCCAAAGGGTGATGCGCTCTGACGGGCAACAACGATCCGCCGCAATGCAGTTTGAATCAAGCGAGAGGGCTTTTAGTGGTGCGGTGACACAGTTTGGAGTCGCTGAACTGCGTCAGATGGTCGACTAGACACCGATGATCAACCCCGCACGGAGGTTTCGCCCCCGGTTCTGTCCGTTTTCTGAAACACGGGCGTCACAGCACCCTCTATCACTACTGGGGATTTGCGAGACAGTTTTCGGTCGGCCACAGCAGCACACAAGATGCACCGCCGACTGACGCGGCCCCCATGGCGCGCACCTCACAACCTGCTCCGTCGCGTCCAGCTGCCTGCCAACCGCACTTGCAGCGTGCTGGTGAATTTATCAGCGTTTAATAGACGCCGATGCTGCCCACACGTGGCGATGCCAGTAGAGTACACGCCCGCACGGGTCGGTCAATGGCGAGGTCAAGGTTGAACACTGCCGGAAGGTTATTGCGCGTTGTATATGTGGCTAACGTAGTTATAAATAATCTTTGTACACTCGTTATGGAGAGGCTGAGAGCAGAAGCCTGAGCACGTACGTACACAACCGGGCAGGTTGCGGGTCGCCCCTCTTGAGTGATCACTCGGATGCGAGCTGATCGAAGACAAACGAAAACAAGACTTGTACAAAATCTCGGGGAGACAGGGGCAAGGGAATGGACCTCGGGCTTTCAAACTTTGGGTACTGCGTCGGCCAACAGGTCCGGCAGCTCGGAAGAAACGCTTTGCCCCTACTGCGGCGTTACACACCGCATTACTCATCATATCCGTGGCCTTTGAAAAATCGCTCGCTTTTTGCAGCAACCCGCCGTTGGAAACGGCGTCGTACGTGCGAGGCGGTCTGTGCGTACGGGCACACTCGCGTTCAACCTACAGGTCAGCCCGCGCTGTGCACGCACGGCCACGCCCGCAAGTAAACAAGCTATTGCATTGTTTAGTTGAGATCGCGAGTGGTGATTCGCTGTTGCACTCACTGCAGGTCAGCCCTGAGCTGCAATGTACACATCAAAGCGCCTCGCTGCATGGGGCAGGACAGCGGTGCCCGCGCCAGGGTTCAAGGCGGGGCGCCTGAGTGCTGCAAGCACATGCAGTGAGAGACTGTTACATATGTTCATGTATGCATCAGACTTGTACGAAAGCTGGCGCTCTCAAACCTGCGCATGGGTTGAGTGTGGGACCTCACAGGGGTTGGAAACCACCCCAGCGCGTACGCGCGTGGGGCTCGCAGAGCGACTCCCCAGACTACCAACACAGAAGATGTGGTGTGACACGCACACGGGCCTGTGTGTACATGTATGCTCGCCCATGTGCATGCGCTTGCGTACGGCGCGTGCGCGCGTACATACGTGTGTGTGTGTACGTGCGTGCGCACTTGCATGTGTATGGAATGGGGGGGAGGGCTGTCCGAAAGACGTGGGCATGGGCCAAGGAGGCAAGGGCTAGCCTTGTGCATGAGGCTACTATCTGGGGTTTGCGAGCTTGTCCAGTCACAAGACTGTGCTGGACTGAGAGCTGAGGCTTTGGGGTTCTGGACTGTCCCACTTTTTGGATTTGGGACCTCGCCCCGCCATCGGGCACCGAAGTCGATCAGCACTACAGTACGGCCAGGAGCCCGTGCTTGGCGGAATGATACTGCTGACTTTGCGCTATACTCAGCAAAATTGTGGCACCATAATGTCCAGGACCAGAAGCCTCCTCTTTTGGGCGCACTTGTTTCTCCTGTTCACTGGAATCGTGCCAGCCTGCTCCTGCCCAAAAGCCACATGCAGGCGCAAGCAGGCACCAGTGCATGCCGAGCAGACTTCGCTTCACTTGTATTTGAGATTCTTACCTGTCATGGTTCGCATGTCACCTTACCCGCGTGACTTTTCGGGGGCCCGGGCGCGCTGCAGGGAAGTCGCAGGAGCCGGGAGAGTGCCAGGCTGGACAAGCGACTGGTCGATTTCCACATCGCCAACATCAATGCTTTGAATGCGTTGCAGCCGCCGGCACTGTCAATTTCACGTTATTATTGTGCATTGCAGTAATTCATTCACGCGCGCTCAGCACCCTCCGTTCGGTTTCTGCTCTCAGGTCAACCTGTCGTGGTGCTGGTAGCACCCCGTTCTTGCTATCACCCCCTGGCAGTGGTCACGCTGGAAAAAACACGTGCTTACGCTCAGCTCGGCTCTCCCCTTAGGACCCCGCTGGGGCATTGCAACAAGAGCATCGAGGTGAGCGCGAGCGACAAGCCGCTGTAGCTTTATGGTAATGCATGTTAGATTTATTCCACATCACTGGCCTTGGGTACCTCGGGAGGCATCGGGTTGAGGGACTCAGCAAGCAGAAACAGCCGCGATGCCCAGTCTGCAATTTGGACCTGTCGAGGCACCCCGCGCGCGAGCTTGAGTGGATCCCATGCGTGCGCCTGGCCGTGCGGCACAGTTGTGCTGTGCAGCCACGCCGCAACGAGCGGCCTGCAGCTGCACCAACAACGGACCGACCCGCACGCCGTCTCCGATGCGCCGCTCCTCCATGCCCTGCAGAATGCGCATATGTGCACTTAGAGGCAACGTTAAGAAGGTCGCTCAGGGCGTACCGGCGTGCTCGTCGGTGAAGCCGTGCAAGGTGGGGCCAAAAGGGACGGTCGCCAGAAGGACGCAGCGCACGCGCGGCAGTGTCAAGTCACTACATGGGGTTGCATGGCACTGCATGCGGCGCAGCGTTGGTTGGCTCAAGCTGAGCATGGCTCAGCACAAGGTAAACAGGCCAAGCACGCACCAAGCCTCGCCCGCCGCACCCTCGGTTGCAACCCCTTGAATGCATTCTGACATGAGCACATACTCGTCACCGCCTCCCCGCAGGGACGGCACGGCCACAAGCGATTTGGCTAACACCCGCCGCACTGGGCCCGGCGTGTTCCTCGGCAGCGATCTCTTCTAGCTTTAGAGGCACAGTCAAACGTAGCAGCGGCGGCGCGGCAGCAGCTCGCAGCCCGAACACCTAGGACACCCCCCGGCCCGGCTCGACCCAAGGACCCTCCCGACCATGTCGCCCCCAGCTGACATGATTATGGCCCTCGCACCCAGCGCCAGCGCCGGCGCCTTTGGCGCGGCCGCGTCCCCCTTCCACGATTACGCCTTCTGCGAGATCGTGGCCGGCCCCCGCGAAGGCGGCTGCGCGACGCCCTGCGCGGCGCTGGCGGACTGCTGTGGCGCCGCCTCCGATGACTGCGGCGCCGGCGCCGCCAGCAGCGGCGCGTGCTCCATGGACCACGACGCGAGCAGCGACCAGGAGCGCGCCCTCGACGCGCTGCTCGCCGCCGCCGCGTGCAAGCCTCGCGCTGATGACGACGCCGACGGCGGCCGCGCGCGCCCCGCCGCGCCCGCCTCCGTCACGTTCGCCACCCCGCCCCTCCCGCCCGCGGCGCGCGCCGTGCTCGGCGTGTACGGCGCCGCGCCCGCCGCCGCCGGCGAGCCGGCCGGCGTCATGGCCGCCGCGGCGGGCCTCATCCGTGCGTGGGGGCTGTCGGACACCTTCTACGTCTATGACTTGGGGGAGGTGGCGCGCCTGCACGCGCTGTGGGTCGCGGCGATGCCGCGCGTGGCGCCGTTCTACGCCGTCAAGTGCAACCCCGAGCCGGGGATCGTGGCGATGCTTGACGCGCTGGGCGCCGGCTTTGACTGCGCGTCGGTGCAGGAGCTTGAGCGCGCGGCGGCGCTGGGCGTGCCGCAGAGCAGGGTGATCTTTGCCAACCCCTGCAAGCGGCCGGCGGACTTCCGCTACGCCGCAGAGAAGGGGTCCGAGTGAGTAGAACACGGCGTAGAACGGGCCGGGGACGGGCGCCTGCAATCAGGCCCTTGGCCCGTGTTTGAAAGCGGCTTGCTCCGCAACACACAAATTCGTGCGCTAAGCAACAGGTCCTGCTGCACCCCTCACCGATCCTTGCTTGCAGCATCAGTCACACACCTGCTTTGATATGCAATCTGCTTATCATACCCCCCTTCCCCTCCCCAACCATGCACCAGGTATACTACGTTTGACTGTGCCTCTGAACTAGAAAAGATCGCTGCCGGTGAGGCGGGCTGCATAATGGTGCAGCTGGCTGCCTGATGCTGCTGCTGGATCCCTGCCCATACAAAGCCGCAGCCACCCCTGCAGACCTTTTCTGCCCACGCCCAAGTCCCCCTCACCCATCCCCAGTCAGCAAGCCCCGCCGGCTCCGCCCCAACCCTCCTTATCCCCCCTCCCCCGCCGTCGCCTGCAGGGTACCCGGCCTTCAAGTGTGTCCTGCGCATCAGGTGTGACGACGAGACCTGCAAGATCAACCTCGGCCTCAAGTACGGCGCCGACCCCCAGGAGGACGCGCCCCAACTGCTGGCCCTGGCCAAGAGCCTCGGACTGAAGGTGCGGCTGCGGCGCGCACGCACCCGCGCCGCCTCGCGCCCTGACGGAAAGGTCCGCGCCTGCGCCTCGGCCTTGGCAAAGCGTGTTTGTGCTGCTACGCTGCGGGGGCGTCTTCTCAACATCCATCCCTGCTGAGTCCATCAAGATCTCAACAAATATACCAACTCGAATACCCACCACCCCGACACCACCCGTGACGTCCCTGGCCAGGTGGTGGGCGTGTCGTTCCACGTCGGCAGCGGCTGCCAGAACGTGGCCGTCTACGCGGACGCCATCCGCGCCGCCCGCGCCACCTTTGACGCCGCCGAGGCCCTGGGCTTTGACGACATGCACCTGCTGGACGTGGGGGGCGGCTTCACCGCGCCATACGACGCTGAGTCAGCAGACCTCTTCTACCGCACCGCCGCCATCATCAACGGGTGCGCGGCCGCGCGCGAGGAGCGCCCCTGGCGCGGCGCCTGCGCATGGCCGACGCGCACGCGCGGGCGTGCGCGCGCGCGGTGTAGCTGTGGAAGCATCCGACACACATGTCGCCGCCGTCACCATCGCGCCGACCGCACTGTGCTGCACAAGCTATCTTTCACCTGGTGCCCCCCAGGCTGTCTGCTACTAAGAAGCCAGTCCCTCCGCCCTCCCGATGGATGTCAAATCTCACCTTCCCTTGACCCAACGACCCCCAACCCCCCATACAGGACAATCGACGAGTGCTTCCCAGCCGGCTGCGGCGTCCGCATCATCGCGGAGCCGGGCCGCTACTTTGCCGAGACCTCGGCCACACTCTTCACCACCATCCTGGGCCAGCGCGCGGCGCGGGCGGGGGCGGCGGGCGGCGCCCCTGCGCCGCGCGACTACTGGCTTAGTGACGGGACGTACGGGTCGTTCAGGATCCAGGTGTGTGCTGGTTGGTGTGTGTGCTTAGTTTGTGCACGCGCACGCGCGTGTATGTGTATGATCATGTGCATGCTTTTGTGAGTGTGCGAGTGAGTGTGTCGGAGGGTTGGGTGCACAGGAGGGTTGCCCATGCACATGTGTCCATCCCGGCCCAAGCTGTAGCAGCCTGTGCCGTCACCTTCGCACCCCCTCGCATACCCGCGCGGCCCAACCCGAACCCCAACCCTGCCCCTTTTACCGGCAGGTCGCTGTCGACGGCCTCGAGCCGACCTGCGTCCCCCTGCGCTCCCCCTTCCTGCCGCCCCCCGGCCCCGAGCTCGCCGCGCCCGGCCCCTGCCGCCTCTGGGGCGACTCTGAGCGCGACGAGGACTGCGTGCACAGGAACGCCCTCCTGCCAGCGCTGAGGGACGGCGACTGGCTGGGGTTCCCGCACGCGGGGGCCTACACCATCTGCTCTGCCTCCAAGTTTTCGGGCGGCCGCATGGCGAAACCCACCAAGCTGTTTGTGTGCTCCCAGGCGGCGACGCGTGACCTGGGCGCCTACAACGACCCCGCGCTCCGCGCCGCGGCTGCACGCGGCCTGCCGGCTGGGGCGGCGACCGAGGGCACCACGCCCGGCGCCACCGCGGCGTGCGCGGCGGAGATGCTGCAGGCGCTCAGCGTCGGCTGCGGCGCCGCGGCCCCCGCGGCGAGCTGCTGCACCGACGACGCGATGAGCGGGGACAGCGAGGGCACGGCTGCCCTGAGCGCGGCCAGCAACGAGGACGGCGGGGGCGGCGACGGCGGCGACTCGCCGGCCGCGGGCGGCGGGGACGCGCCCATGGGCGGCTGCGACGACGAGGCGGCGTCTGTGCGCCGCGCTTGCGTCCTAGAGCTGCCCTGATTTCATATCCACATGGGCCCGGGGCTGCGTGCGGCGCCACATGGGGGGCACCATTTGGCCCTACGTGACGTGAGGCGCGGCCCCTGTTGCGGCGCGTGAGAAACCGCCGCGCCCAGGCAGTGGAAGCGTTTGGTTGCACGGCGCCGGCTCCTGCTTGGTGCTGTTCCTTGCATGTGAGGTGCGTTGGTCGCGCCCTGCATTCCTTTGGCTTTGCCACCCAGCCCGGCCCTGAAACACTGGCGGCGGGAGGCAGGGGCGCGGGCGGGCTGCGGCGGCATGCACACACGTGAGGCCATCCCACCACGACACACCTGCCCGGCGCCGCGACTGGGCCCTCAAACGGGCAGGGGGCGTCACAGCGGCCACCCTGCCCGTAAAAACCTGCCCTTCTTCTGACCCCTTGTCTGGCTGCGACGCCCCACGTTTTATGCCGGCCGCTTTGGCCGCAACTCTCGCATTCAAGGCACCACACCGGCAGCAGCAAATCACCCGAGAGAGCATCTCCCCTGCAGTTACTCTGTACCAGCAAGCTGCATGTGTTTTGTAGCGGCCCCGGGGGATTGCAGGGAAGCGCCCCCAATCAAACCGCTCCCACGCCCCAAGGGCGGCCGTCTGTCATCGCCGGCGCCCTGGGGCAGTGTCAGCCGCTCTGCATCGCATTGCATCGTATGTACACGCGACCCCCAGCCGACCCCTTGCACTGCGGGCGTTGACTGCGCCGCCTGCCTGCGGCGTCTTGCCCTGCAAGTGCAGGCGTGCTGTCATGCCACACATTTGTGCGGCGTCAGTCGTGGCGCCGCCATGCGCTCACGCACTGGCTGTGAAGCCCGCCTTGGCACTGTCGGCGCCCTTGTGTCCTTGCTTTTCAAGACCTGTAAACCACTTGCGTAGTATCCTCTACTTCGGGGAGTGGGGGCGTAGTGTTTGGGGGCATGGGGGCTAGGGAGGCGTAGGCCACCTGGGCGGTACACCTGCGGATGGTTGCTGCGCCTGCACGCAGCGTTTGCCCCGCCGCGGCGCACGGCCGGCGACAGCTCCGCGGCCGGGCCGCTTCCTGAAGGGTGACGGTGGCCCGCCATGAAAGCCTGATTTTGGGGTGGAGTGAGTGGGGGCCCCAAGGCAAACATGCTGGCATCAACACACTTGGGCTGCTTTCATGGGCATCCAGGCATGCGCAATGTTGATTGTGGCAGGGTTGGAGAGGGTTCTGAATTGGTCACCTGAGGACCAAACCCAACAGCCAGGGTTGGCACTTGCGGAGCAGCGGCCAGCCGGGTGGCACAGGCGCGACGGGGCCGCGTACCGCCAACTCTCTGCCTGCCGTTTGGAAGTTCATGGCGTTTTCGGTGTTACAACCCATCACAGTCGCCAGCTGCTGGCTCATGGCAGCAGTGTGTGCGGCTTGACCTCACCAGACAGCAGGCCGGAGCGTGCGCGGAATTGCCGACGGCAGGAATGCTGACTGCAGCGCAACCGCACGACAGGGTCTTGGTGCGAGTGATGAGTGACAAGTGTGCAATGACACAAGTAAAACATATGAATATATCCTGCAGGGTCAACGAGCAATGATACATCGTCGCGCTCAGCTGGACTGCTGTGCTCGCTCAACTACCAACATTGCTAATAGGAACAACCGCTGAGGTGGTGGCTGGTTGGCTCCAGGTGCCGTCCAGGCGGCGGCTTTTGGGCAGATTGGGGTACGCGAATGCGAGCGGTGTCAAAAACGGGTTTTAAATTCTGGTCCGCTGCGCACAAACATCCATCTGATGCGACATAATACTGCGCGACAGGAGCAGATGGGAACTGAAGCGACTAGACGCAAGCGTGCATTGGCAGTTGCAATGAGAAGAGCCTGAGCAACGCTGCACGGACAAAACTACATCAAGGGTTTGCGCTTGCAGGGGACCACCCCTCCTCCTGCGCTCTTGGCACGAGGCCGGCGCTCCCGCGGAGCGCTTCGCCGCGCTGCTGCTGCGGACAAAGACACCCGAGGGCATGGCCGAGTGGAGTTTGACAACGCCGCCTGCCGGCGGCACGCCCTCCAGCTAGCCAGCTGCCACTCTGCAACGCCATCACAGGGCCGGCCACCTGCGCCGACGTGCGATCTGCGACGAGACCGACATTGCCCAAGATCAGCTGAGATCCTGGGGCGGCAGATCTGGCACACATCTCAAGCAGGCGTGATCTAGAGCGAGCCGAGCCGGTTCCATCAGACGACGCCCTCCTTGCCCAGCGCCTTGCCCTTCACAGAATCTGACAGCTGGAAGGCGTTCTCGGCGCTTCGAGCCGGCAGCACCGCGATCTCGCATGTGGTCGCGTCGCCGCCCGGCATGAGGGCGCTCGTGAGGCGCGCGTTGCGGCGCCGCAGGACGCGATCCTACGGGGTGGAGGATGGGGGGGGG
>NW_014011198.1:0-9265 GCF_000611645.1 Monoraphidium neglectum
GGGGTGGGCAAGGGGGGCAGGCGCGGGTTGGGGGCACGGGCGAGCGCACAGGCAGCGTGGTGGAGTGCGACATGCTCTCGTGGGACCATGCTGAACACGCATGCTCTGCATCGTCAGCGACGGCCGCGGGCTCGCACCTCAGCAGCCGCTGCTGCTCCGGCAGGCTGGCTAGGTACTCCTGCTGCCAAGCATCAGCCGCAAAGGAAGGCGAACGCGGGCACTGGCCTCCTGGCGCGGCAGCGCTGACGCTGCTGACGCTGCTGCTGCTTTCGCCGACACCGCTGCACGCAGGGTGGGCAGCGAGCGCCGACATGGCCTCGCCAGCCTCAGGCTTTACCGTGACACTCCCTTTCAAGAGCACTCCCTTTTGGCAGAGCACAATGGCCTGATTATGGGTGTGTGCACAAGGAGGGCCTGGCTACCGTTGGAAGATCACGTGTGCTGTGACGCATGCATATAAACGACGTGTGACGTGGCTTACAAAAGAATTGTTGCCCGACAGTCAACCCGACCCCGTGCTGTCGTGCCTTGTCGAGCGAGTGACGAAGAAAGTGATACACCGGCAGCTTATCGCGAATGCGCCGCATCGGGGGGAAAGTACACATCTGGCTTGATCCTTACACGCGTCAAACAGCTGCGACAAGCATGCTGATCTAGGCCCCTCTTCTTGACCAGGATGGACCCTCGGGACAAGCGGAGCCACAGGGAGATGGATGCAGATGTGAGTATAGCATCTCGACGCATTTATCACAGCTTCGGCGAATGCGCCTGGACGCAATCTGACGACGAGGGGCGCCCTGAGCCGAATATGACTTTCTCGGCACCTCTTGCCATGCTGCCTCCTTCCCACCCCAGGAAGAGCCCAGCTTGCACCTCAGGCTTCTCATACCCGTGGACAAGGCCGGCGCCGTGATCGGAAAGGTGGGCCTCCGCGGCCGACCCTCCGGCTTGGCGCCTCGGAAGTACAATTTGGCGCCGGCGGCTCGCGCTCCTTTGCGCCACCTACTATCCCAGCCCTTGGTGAATTGCACTGCTGCGTGCAGGGCGGGGCGCACATAAACGCCATCAAAGACAGCAGTGGCGCAAGGGTACACATAGACAAGCCGGTGCACGGCTGCCAGGAGCGCGTCGTCAACTTCGAGTCGCGCTGCACCGTGACGTGAGCGCCCGTTTTTGGGGCCGCCGTCACTGCCGGGACCTGTTGGTGCCGCCGAGGCTGCCGAATGCTGTTGGGCAAAGGTGGCACATGTGTAGAGCGCGAGCTGTCCAAAGCAGCTGCAGCGACGTGAGGCTGTGAAGCTGCAGCGCCAGCATCATTGATCACCATCACTGATCGCACCAGCCCTGCCCGCCCAGCCCCACCCCAGCCCCCCGTAAACATGCCTACGTGGCCATTGAACGCACGCGCCCGCTCCCCTGCAGCCCCGGCGCGTCGCGCTGCCCCGCCCAGGAGGCCCTACTCCTGGCCCTGGACCGCGCCACCAGCGAGGAGCTGCCCGGCGGCGGCGTGAAGCCGCCCGACCACGCCGCGGCCCGCCTGCTCGTCTTCCGGCGCGAGATCGGCGCGGTGCTCGGCCCGCGCGGCGCGGCTGCCAACGGGGTGCGGGCGGAGACGGGCGCCATCATTCGGATTGAGGACGACGCGGGGGCGGCGGGGGGCGCGCCGGCCGCGCTCCCTGATGACAAGCTCATCAAGGTGAGTCGCGCACGGGCGTGGGCCCGGCAGGCAGGGGCGCCCGTGGGCCGCGAGCGATGCGAGGGTTGGCTGGCTTCCAGGGTCGGGGCGCTGTCGGCTGTTCTGATCTGGCTGATTCTGCGCAGGCACCATCCTGCACGCCGTACTCAACGTTTTGACCCCAGCACACTCGCTGCAGTTTGCAGCATAGACACGGGCGCTCGGATTCGGAAGGTCGCAACGCGCGCCGGGGTCCACCGCCTCGCGTGCGTGCGCCCTGACCCTCACGGCATGCCGCCGCGTCCGTCGCTGCGTAGATCCACGGCCCCTACGCGGCCGTGCGCCGCGCCGTCGAGCTCATCAGCGAGCGCATCCGCGCGGTCCATGCCGAGGGCACCATATCACGCGCCAGAAAGCGCGGCCGCACGGGCGTGACACCGCCCCTGCTGCCTGGCGCCGCGCCGGCGCAGGCGCAGCCGATGCTGGCGCAGCAGCAGCAGCAGCAGCAGCAGCAGCAGCAGCAGGCGCGGCCCGCGCAGCGCGTGCGGCCGATGGTGCCGCAGCACAGGGTGGCACCAATGGGTGACACCCGACGCGGCTGCTGGGCAACCGGCGAGGGCGGTGCTGCCGACTATGGCCAGCCCATCGAAACCGACAGCTTTGGCGGTACCGGCAGCACGTTCAGCAGCCAAAGCCCCGCCTTCAGCTGGGCCGGCCAACCCCAGCACCGCGGCGGCAGCGGCGCCGCTGGTGGTGACCCCGGCATTCTGGCAGCGCTGCCGCCTTGCTTGCGGCATCTGCTGGCTGGCAACCCCTCCGCAGACGTGCGCGGCCTGGAGGGGCCGGTCACCACTGAATTCCGGCTGCTGGTGCCGGCTAAGAAGGGGGGCCTCATCCTCGGCCGGAAGGGCGCGGTGCGAGGGCGGTGCCGGGCAAGGGCTGAAGGGTCGCGGCCGCGCCGAAAGGGTTGAAGGACCAGGCTGACACGTGCTTGCTTGTGGAATTTGTAGGATGGTCCCCACTATAGGGGAGGGGTCTTGAAAGCATTGAAGCGGCCGGTAAGGCTGCTCCTTCTAGCTGCTGTTCAAATCCTTGCTTCCACCATGCGGATTCGCCTCCCAACCTGCATACGCACCCACGTCGCCGCCCGGCGGGGCGACTGCAGGTGATCCGCCTGATACGCGAGCGCTTTGGGGCCAAGCTCAACCTGCCCGAGGCGGCTGCTGGGGCGCAGGAGCGCGTGCTGCAGGTGCGCGACGTCCTCGGCGCCATCGCAGTGGAGGCTGGCCCGCTGAAGCGACTGGCGAGGCATCCGGCGCGTTGCTGCCAACCACTGGCTGCGGCGCCAGCTGCGAGGGCCGTTGGCAGGACGATGGCCACGGGCAACAGTGTTGGCCATTGGCAGCAGTACTGGCCTTTGGCAGCGACACCAGTCACTGGCAGCTGATGCTGCGCTGAATGACTCAACAGACATCTGAGCTCAACAGGACCAGAGACTGCCCCAGCGCAGTGCGTGCCGCAGTCACAGCCCACCCGCTTAAGCTTGCGCAGTGGCTGCCGTCCTTCCCGCCCTTGGATTGATTATCCCATCTTTTGACCGCCCCGGTTGCGTGCCAGGTAACGTCGACAGAGGACGTGCGGGACCCTTGCTCCAGCGCGATGGACGCAGTGGCGCACTGCGCAGACCTGCTGCTGCGGGACGACAGGGGCGCCGGCAGGTGGGGTGGGGCATGGGCGTTGACGGCATGCAGATTGCGCAAAGCCACTGGCAAGGAGAGGGTACCTGCGCGGCCATGTGCATAATGGCTTGGTGCGGCGAGGTCACCGCCTACGTGGTGCACCCTTATGAGGGGCGGGAATGCAGCAAGGATGCAAGGCAGCAACGAGCTGGGCGCGCCAGTAGCAGCATCGGCTGCGCGGCCATGATGATACAGGAGCTTGCGCTTCGGCCGGCAACCTGAGCCGCGGCGGCAGCCGTGGGTGTTCGTGCGTCCTTTGCCGCTCAGGGACCCGCTGGACGTCCCGCTGCATCCCGCAGGCAGGACCAGCGGCCAGGCTGCAGCCGCGTGCGCCTGCTGCTGACTGAGGGGCAGGTTGGGGCCGTGTTGGGCGTCAGGGGGGCCACCATCCAGTGAGTGCGCGCGCGGCCGGGGGCCAAGGTCCGCTTGGCTGCGTCCGTCACTGCAGGGGATCTTCGTGATTGGGCCGACTGGCAGGTGGTGCAGGGCTGAGCGGATCTGTCGAGCCGTTAGGGGCTGCCTTGGGTGGCAACACCCTGCCGAAGCACCGACTAGTAGAGCCGCTCGCCGGCATGCCTGGCCTTGCCGTGGGTGCTATCGGTGGTAGGCCTGCAACAACCCGATTAGACACCGCACATCCGATGTTGTCATTGTGGCACGCCCCCTGCGTGCGGCCGTCCCGTCAGGGGTCTGCGGGCCGCGACCCGCACGGAGGTCGACCTCGCACCGCAGCAAAACCCCGGGGACCCCGCAGGCGCGGCCGCCCCGCCGCCGGCAGGCACGCGCCTGGGGGACACGGCCCTCCAGATCACAGGGACGCGGGAGGTGAGGGCCCCGGATGAGGTAAAGTCGCGTCTGCTCTGTCGGTCGGTCGCTACACCGTCGGTCGAGCGCGTGGGGGGATGCAAAGTCACCGAAGGGGGATGGCGAGGGGAGGAGCGGTGGGAGCTATGCGTAAAAATTCTAGCAGGCGTCCTACCAGCCGCCTCAAAAATTTGATCGACAGCTGAGAGGCGGGCCTTGCTTTCAGCAGGGATGCAGCCGGGCAGGTGGCATCTCTTTCACGCCACCGGCCCTTGTCCGCACGAGCGGCCCCGCCGAGCCTCAACATGCGTGCCACAACAAACCCACCTTTGGAATCCACACTTCTGACCCCCGATGGGCAGCCCTCAAACAAGATCCCGCCTCACATACTCCACCGCACCCTCGAAGGACGTGCTGGATGCGCTGAGGGTCGTCCTGGTGGCGGTAAGGGGCCACACGTCAAGGGGCCAGCTCGAGTTCGGTGGCGCAGCGCCGCCAGCGGGTGGGTCGCTCGATCAGTGTTTTTGATTTGGGCTGTGCGTCATCAGGGGCCCCGCGGTGGACCTCCCTCGCACTGCATGCACCCTGTTGGGCCGTAGCAGCCGCCCCTGCTGGGTGCCAGATGCCTTTGAGGCGCGTTGTCAGACCCATTGATTGGCCTCCCCCACGTGATTTCGCAAAACTTGCAGCTCGAGAGCCCGTTCGGCGCGCAGCACCGCCGCGGCCAATGCTGCCAGCATCGGCACCCTTCGCTCACAGCAGCGCTGGCTGGGAAGATGCAAGCAGCCACCTGACCCTCACAAGCTGCGCGAACGGCGATTTTGACGCCCCTGCACCACCATACATGCAAGCCGGCGATGGGTGGCGCCCCAGCAGACCCATGGTGAGCATGACGGGCGCGGCCGGCCCGCCGTTTGTCGCTGCGCAGCAAGCTGCGCTTCCCCTGCAACTGCAGCCGCCTGCAATGCAGCAATTTGGCTCAACTTTTGCGGGCAGCCGGCCGCAAGAGCAGCTGGCTCTGCAGGGGCAGCAGTCACAGCCGCAGCAGCAGCAGCCGCAGCAGCTGCAACAGCAGCAGCCAATTGTGTACATCATTGCACAACAGCAGCAGCCTGCTGCGCAGCAGGCTCGGCAGCTTCGGTCACCAACCGACACCCACAGCGGGCTGGCTCTGGGGCAGCTGCACATGCCCCTTCAGCCCGCAGATGGGCTGAGCACGGCACCAAGGTCAGACCGCATTGCAGTGAGCATGCGTGCAGCCGCAGAGCAGGGGCCGGCGCTACATGTGCAAGACTATCAGTCCCCAATTCAGCAGTCAATTCAGCAGTCACAGCTTGTCACACAGCAGCAGCAGCAGCAGCAGCAGCAGCAGCAGCAGCAGCAGCAGCAGCAGCAGCAGCAGCAGCAGCAGCAGCAGCAGCAGCAGCAGCAGCAGCAGCAGCAGCAGCCGCCCCTGCCGCCGCTGCCGTCGCTGCCGGTGGTGGACACGTCACAGTACAGCAGCAGCAGCAACAGCAGCAGCTTTGGAGACCTGCTTGCAGCATCCCACCACCAGCACCAACTGGCCACAGCTGCCGCAGCGGCGCAGCCCTCAGTGGAGTGCGACAGGAATGGCCTGGGCAGCCCTTGGGCGGTGGCACCCCAGCCTGAGCCGCTGGTTGTCACACGGCTGCTGCTGGCGGCGGGACAGGCGGCGGCGTTGAACGCAGACCAGCTTAGCCATGTCGGAACGGTGCGTGGAAGCCAAAAGACGGCTACTGTATCATTGTGCGCGCTCTTGTGTGTGTATGTGCACGCATGTGCGTGTGCGCGCGCACGTGCGTGTGTGCACAGGTGTGTGTATGTGGGTGTTGTCAAAGCGAGAGCGCGCAGCTGTTTGGGCCTGTGCTCCTTGCATGCCTCGACTGTCTGTTTACCGCAATCTTCACGACAAGCAACAACGCCTCTGATGCGCGCATTGCCGCGCGCGTGGTGACTTGCTGCGCAGCTCGCGCAGGTGGCTCTGCGGGCGGCGGCGGTCAATGCGGCCGGGCAGCACAGCATCGACATCACAGGAGGCAGGCGCCAGGTGGACGCAGCCATCAAGATGATCTCGCTGCTGGTCAATGCGGCTGCTGGCTAACGATGCAGGGACACTCCTTGGTCGGCACAACCCCTGCAACAGCGCCGGCCGGCCGCCGCTTGGCTGGTCCGCTCGTCCGAAGCGGCCAGGTGCTCAGCTGCCTGCTGGTCTCACCCCTGTCGGTGGTCATGGGTAGTCCGCGCGGGGATGCGCGCATTCAGAGCCTGCCGCTCTCAGACGCCCTAAACACCTGCAGCGAGCGCTCCCACAAAAGTGCAATTTGTGCCCCATGTCGGTGCTCGCGGCTCCGCCCCTCCACCGGTCCCTGTGTGCAACACCAGATCCCCGCTGCCGCATCCACACCCTTCTGCATGCTGGCCGCTGCGATTATAGGCCTGGATGGTCCATTGCACATGTCCCGTTGCTCTTTCCGAGCCCATGCCGTAAACAACCCCCCGCCACCCGCCTGCAATCGCTGCTTGTACCTTGCGCTTGCTGGTGCGGCACGGCAAGCTCCTCCAACGGCCAGCAGCATGGCCGTCTTGCGCAGCTGCTTTGACAATGGGTGGTAACCTGTGGCTCCTGCTCGCGCGCCACTGCCTAAGTCAACCAGCAGCTTTTCGCATCCATCGTCCGCGCACCCCGCCGCCGTCTGCTGCCGTGCCGTCCCACCTGTCCAGGTCGTCGGCTTCCTTGCCACTGCGCCTCTCAAAAGTCTCCCGCCGCTGCTCGCCTCGGACCCGCCAAAAAATTTGCCCCTGTTGCCGACAACGCAGGGCCTGCACAGGTGACAGTCCTTGAGTAGCCTGCTCAGCCATAAAAGTAAAGCATGGAACGACCCGGGCAGCTTGTATGTGTGTCGGCGGTCTGCCGCTCCCCGACCCCACGCCCGTCAGCCGTGAGGCCGGCGGGCCCCTGGGCGGGGGTGGCGAGGGGTTGGCAGGGGCCGTCGACACAGCCGCGGGTGGCCCCAGGTCTGTCAAGTGTGCCTGTCCGCACGAGACCTCGGATGCGCGCGCAAGCTAGCCGCCCCCCTGCAATCGGGTTGTTCCAGTCGAAAAGCCCGCTCTGCTGCGAGCTTCGGCCAAACCCCCAGCCACGGCGTGCATGTTTGGGATGGTGCAGGCTTTTTTACACTCAGGGTGTTGTACAGGGCGGGCGCAATGCCGATGCCGCGGCCCGCGCTCCTTCCTGCCCGCATGTGGCATTCCAAAACACGTGTCAAGCCGTCGCTGGCAGGCACACTTGCCCACCACTTCCAGGTTTGCAGCACCGGGCAGCGCGCTGCCGGCGCCCCGCTGCGCGCCAAAATAGCCAAAGGGTGCGGAGAAATCTGCGCAAAGCGATCATTGCGTGCATATTGTTTGCAGCACGGCCGTGTGTTGTCGCCGCCGCCTCTGCCTTGCCACGCCACACGTGGCGGGCCTCAAGCAGACATTGGAGATAGGGGCCTCGTCACCACCCAGGACGGCACCATCTGTCCGCAAATTTCCCGGCCTTCCACTTTAATCGAGCCCGCTTCATCAAGCGGGAATCAGTGCACGTGATGCTGGCGAGCCTGGGCAGGTGGTTTCACCAGGCAGGGCAGGGGGGGGAGGGGATACGACTGACAATACAGACATGCCTCAATCACCCGCGGCGGGGCGGGCGGCCGGACGCCCGGGCTAGGGCGGCTGGCTTGGGGAACCCAACAGGACACATACACCCCCGCACGCGCGGCGGCGCGCGGGGCGACAGGGAGGGAGGAGGGGGCGCGTCAGCGCGCCCCCCGCAACTGCAGGGGTTGCATCGGGGGTATGAGTTCTTCCGGTATCCTTTGTCAGACGGCAGTGACGGCTGGGGGCTCTGGGGCGTAGCTGGGAGGGGGGCAGTAAGGGACAGCCGCGTGCGGGCGCGACAGGCTCGACGAAAGGATGGGGAGGGGGGGCCGGTGCGTTCCGTGTTTCGGGGACCATGCCGGCAGCCGGGGGCGCTGCCTGTGGCGGCAAGACGGCGGGTATGTGTGGTGCCGTTGCCGCCGCGTCTGCTTTTGGGTTGGTACAAATGCATGCAGGAAGTTTTGGGGGTGGGGTGGGGTGAGGTGCCACGTCCGAGAGCTCGCACGAACAGAAAATAGGGGGCGGGCGCAGGAGGAGCCGGCAAGGCGGCCAGCGACGAAAGCCTCTGCGGCCCGCCGCGGCGCCCCGTGGCTGGCTCCTGGCCCGTCTGGGCTGGGGGGACCAGCCCTGCTGCCGCTGTTTGCACGCCCGCCCCGGCGCCCGTCGAAGGCGCGCTGCGGGCTGGGGAGACCAGGGACCGGCGTGTTCGACTTGTGGCAGCACCCAACGTGCGCGTCCAATCCAATACATCTCAGGGGCGACGTGCCCCGTCCCATAACGGCGAATCGGAGGCCGCGAGCGACACCCTAGCAAGGTCGGGCTTGCCGCAGCGCGGGCGATGCGGAGCGATGCAACGCGGCCAAGCGCCTCGTCGGCAGCCGCGTGGGAGGGGAGGCGCCTGGCTGCTCACAAGGGGGTGGCGGGAATGCGGGAATGCGGTAGTGCGCTGTGCGTGGCCTTGAGGCGCCCGGCATTGGCGACGGCCGGGGCCACGGGCGGGGCAAAAACCTTTCTCGGTGTGGGGTTGATGGGGGCGGCGATGATATGAGTACACGCGCGCCAGATGTTCAGGGGCCCGGGCCCCAACAGGAGGGCCGCCCGGCACCCCAGGGCGCAGCGGGTCGTCTCGTCTCTTTCAGCACTCCCAACCGCCGCGGCCGCCGCGCCAACGCTGCCTCCGCCGCGGCGGCGGCAGCGGCAGCACCCGGCGGGGGCCCGCGCGGGGCCCGGCGCGTCCGTGGTGGGGCACGCGCGCCGGCGCGGCGGGGCGGCCTTGGCCGCTCAGCGAAAGTCCATGCTCTGGGACAGCCCCTTGGAAAGGCTGCGCACCAGCACGGGCAGCCTCGGCTGCGCCGCGCCCCCGGCCGCCCCCGCGGCGCCGCCGGGC
>NW_014011197.1:0-9257 GCF_000611645.1 Monoraphidium neglectum
CGCCGACGACGCCGGGCAGGGGCGGGCCCCGCGTCAAAGGCCTGGCACCGCGACTGAGGGATGACGTCATCATATCAAAAACCTTGTTGCCCAGGCGGACGGCAGGGAGGCCAGAGATCTCACCCGCTGGGCTGCCGCTGAGCATGCGCAGGACCGAGGCGTCGGTCTTGGTGGCGAAGAACTGGAAGATGGTGAGCATGCAGCGCGCGCTGATGTCGTTGCAGTCCAGGAACCCCAGGGCGTAGGCTGGGGGGAGGGGGGGGGGTGGGAGATGCAATAGGGTGGGCATGTGGCCACGCACGATGATTTGGGGTTGTGAGGCGTGACGCGAGCGTGCACGAGCTCCCGCGCAGGCGCCTGGATGCGCCTGCGGCACCATCAGCCTTCCCCGCGCGCCCCTCGCGGCCCGCGCATCGGGCAGCGCGCTCGGGGGCCCCCGCGCGCCTCTCGCGGCCCGCGCATCAGGCAGCAAGCTCGGGGGCGAAGGCGGCGGCGGCCGGGGCGCGGCGTGGAGCTGCAGAGGCCGCAGTTGCGAGGGTGCGTGACTCACCGATGGGGTCCCACATGCGCTTGATGGACGCGTCGCTGCCGCCGTGGGACTTGAACCAGTCGGTGAACGAGATGTTGTCGAGCGCCCGGATGTCCTGCATCGCCCCCTCGGGGTCGAACAGCGCCCGCACCACCGGCGACGTGCCCAGCGCCTGGGGTCCGGGCGCGGGGCGCGGGGGCGCGGCGGAAGGTGGGCGCGCAGGCAAAGACAAGCGCCGCGCGCGGTCGGCCACGTGCGGGGCGCCGCGTCTCTCCTCACTTGTTCCCCTTCATGGAGCAAAAATCGGGGCCGCCATGGAGGCGGGGTAACGCGGTGCTGCCGGGCACGCAGGCCGCCACCCGGGGGCCCCAGGCGGATGAAGCTGCGCAGCCCTGGGCGCTCACCAGGCTGTTGGCGACCTTGTCAATGGGCTCCAGCTGGGGGGTGGTGAAGAACGCCTTCAGGCCTGGGGTGAGGGCGCCATGCGTGGCAAAGGAAGGAAAGAATCAGAGTGGGTCCATCGCCCGGCCTGTCCAGGCGGCGGCCGCGCCGGCAGCGCGCGCCTCCCATGCCTCCGGCGCCCCCGGCCCGTCGCCGCGGCCGCCCTGCTTGGCCGCACGCTGCCGGCCTCCGCGCGGCGAGTGCGGCCGCGGGGAGGAGGCGACAAGACGCGGGATCCAATCAACCGCGGCCCCCTCACCGTGGAAGGGGGCCCCGATCTTTGTGTCGTTTACAAAGAAGCGGAAGTCCAGCTCCCGCACGTCCCCGTCCAGGTTGCAGAACGTGTGGGTGTGATCCTGCAGGCGCGCCAGCCGGCAAGGCACGAGGCCAAGAAAACGCAGAGACTTGGGTGCAGCGGTTTGGGGACAAGCGCGCACGCGACGCATGGGTGCGGGCGCGCATGCACCGCTGCCGGCCGTTCACCGGGCCGCCTTTTCACAGATTGCTGCGCCCGCCTGCCCGCGAAAGAACGGCTGCTTTCGCGCCGCCCCGCGTCGCCGCTGCCCCGACGCGCCGCTCTCCTTGCAGCTGCCGCTGTCCAAACGTCCACACGTCCTTCTGGCCCATCATCACGCTTCACGTCTCTACGCTGGGCCCTGGAACCACCTCCCGCACCACAACCAGATCACAGCCCAACCCGCTGCCCAGATCTCAGCCCAGATCTCAGCCCACGTCTGAGCCCAGATCGCAGCCCAGATCGCAGCCCCCCACCTTGAGCAGCAGGTTCTCCAGCACCCCGCACTTGGCCATAAGGCGGAACAAGTTGAAGTAGCAGCCGAAAAACACGTGCAGGCCCATCTGCCAATCGTGGTTGCGGGGCGGAGCCAGGCAGCCTCACACTCGCGATCAGCATGCCCCCAGGGAAGGCGCCGAATATCCGGAGGGGCCGCGGCTGCTGCACCCAAAGGGCCCGCCCCCCCCCCCCTCCTCGCCCTCAAATGCGATGTGGTTCCAGTGCATGCGTTCACCATGCATGCACGGGAGTGTGGCGCCCATGTGTGCATGTCGTGAATATGCAGGCACGCATGGGCGTGAGGTGCCCATGTGTGCATGTATCTTCACACATGGGCATGAGGTGCCCAACTGCCCATGGGTGCATGCAGCTGCGGGGGCCGGGGGCCGCACCTCGATGTGGTTCCCGTCCTTGTCCTTGAAGGAGGCCACCTTGCCGCCCACCCACTGGCGGCCCTCGTAGATGTCCACCTCGTGACCCTGGCGGCGAGGTTGCGTGGGGTTGGGGGAGTCCAAGGTTGGAGAAAGCACGCGTGCGTGCATGTGCTCGTGCAATTGTGTCAGCGTGTGTGTTTGTGTGGCTGTGCGAGCGTGGACGCGTGCGTCTGCGTGTGTGTAGGTGTGTGTGTGTGTGTGTGTGTGTGTGTGTGTGTGTGTGTGTGTGTGTGTGTGTGTGTGTGTGTGGCGCGCACACGTGTGTGTGTACATGTACTTCCTTCCAAGCACGCACGCGGCGGCAGAGGCTTGTGCCCAGGCTGACATATGGCCTGGACCAAGGTGGGCGGGCTCCACACACACCCACCACCAAAACAGGGACGCACGTCTGCGCCGCGGCCGCAGCGGACGCCGCAGCGGACGTAGCCGCGGCCGCCGCTGCTTATGCCCCCGCAGGCGCCGGCGGCGCCGCGTGCCACTGAGCGCTGGTGTTACTGCCCCCTTCCCCCTGGCGGAGGCAGCCGAAGCGGTGCCGCTCACGCAAACCCCACCGCGCAACCGCCGACTAATCCAACCGCCTGCTGACCTGGTCCAGGAGCTCCACGGCAGTGGACAGGCCCGCCAGCCCGCCACCCAGGATCGCAACACGCAGCTTGGGGGCACCCTGCATGCGGCGGCAAAGGCGAATGGGAAAGCCCGGGCGGGCGCGTGAGGGATGGCGGCGAGGGTTGCAGGCAAGGGTGCAGCGCCATGGCACTCTCATGGCGCTCCATTCTGAAGAGAGGGTGCGGCGCTGGCACTCTCATGGCTATTGGCGGAGCAGCCAGAGAGGGGCGCTCCAGATGTGCTGCAGCGCAGCGCCGTCGTCCCCTGCTGCGGCGCGCTTCCGCTTGCGCGTGACGGCCAGCGCGCATGGCAGTGTCGTGGCCATGGCAGCATGGCCGACTGCACTTTTCCAGCTGCTGCCCAGCACGTAATCATGGGGCTACGTAGCTCAGTAATCACTGCTTGATAAACGCAGCCATGCTAGCATGCCTCCTCACCGGGGCGGGCGGCGGCGGCGCCGTTGGGAACAGGGACGGCAGCGGCGCGTCCTTTGGCCCCACATCCTGACCAGCGACGTTCAGCGTTGACGGCCGCTCCGGCGCAGCAACGGCCCTCACAACTGAATGAAATAAGTCCCACGTGCGGCATTACGACCTTGATTATTGGGTGCCACACATCTACGTGATGTGTGGGCGGGCTGGTGTGCAGCGATTCGCTGCTGACCACTGGCATGCAGGCCGCCCTGCCTCCGCAATACGCGCATTGGGTAATCCTTATTGCCAACAACATACGCATTGCCTCCCCGCCTTACCCGGCATGCCCCTGCGAGCCAGGCGTCCGCTGCTGCACACCGCCCTCGGCGCAGCGGGCTTCGGCCCGCCCAGACGAGCACCGCGGATCGTCTGCTGAACTTGCATGATTATGACGCGCGGCTACGGATCCCACAGGCGCTCTATACACGCAATCTCGGTATAAAGCTACTGAACACTGCTGCAATCACAACATGAGAGAGAAACGTGGCGTGAAAGAATGGTTTATATGCGCGTGGGGGCCCCACATACGACCCGATGGATGCCGATTCATCGACGCCCGCCTAGCTGCTCTGTGCGGTTGTGCACGGAGCACGAGTGGTGCCGGATAAGTGGAGTGCTGGAAGCACATAGCCGGTGCTGCCCAGAACATAGCCCTGTGCTGGGCTCACAGAACTCACCTGGGGCTTGGCGCCCCGCTGGCCTAACGCACGGGCGCAACGGTCAACACCTCATGTATGCGGCATGGACTCATGTCAGCTGCAGCGCTTCCACCACGATCCATGACCGACAAGTTTGGCCATCACAGCAGCTCGGCCATCATATGTCGGATGATCCCCCGTGTGCTCTCGCAGGTGTGCTGCCAGCGGACAACACCCACCTTGAAACACTCTTGGGGCGGCGCAGATTGTCCGCAGTGCGCACCCCCTGAGGTGCTCATGCAACTGTATGAAACACCTCAGTGTTTCGCGCGGCAAGAAAGCAGCACAGAGATGCGTGAATCAAGGCGTGCTGCCTGGGCCCCACAATGCAGCGACAGCAACAGGCACGGCCGCTACCACGGTGCATGAAGTGTTTTGAGGTGCAAGCGCTACACGGGCGAGCCGCAGCCGCGAGCCCGTTGGCGAGTCACCTCCACCTCCACCAAATGGTGGCCACGAGCGCGCGACAGCATTCCTACGCCTGCCGAACGCCGAGCCTGAGAGGGGCGTCCCTGAAAGGGCGCGCTGCCGGCTGGCAAGGGGCTGCCGGGAAGGGACTGTGGTGTGCCGTCTACGGGGCAACCTACCCCTTGAGTCAAAGGGCTGCCCAGCACAGCCTTTGGCGGGATGTCGGCGACGGAAACGCCACGCCGGTCGCTGCTGGGCACTGACTGTGCATCAGGTGACATGCATTCAAGGTGTCGCCATGTGCAGCACGACTGTCTGCCGCTTGCCTGGTGCTCCCGCTGCGATTGCGCTTGCTGCCCGTGCTGCGACTTGCCATGCCCCTGCGGCTGCGCCACTGCAAACCTGCCACTGGCGTAATGCCCCAACCCAGCCGCGTTTCGCTGTTGCAGCACCCGCCCTGCAAGCTCTCACACCTGCCCAAGCCAGGCTGTTTGCACACAGCATCCTATCAAAATACGCGGGCAGTCGCCGCAGCACCCTACAGCGTGCACCCCGCAGCCCTCGTATTGTCCAAGTCAACCACCACACCAGGCTGCCAATCTTCGGCCCTCATCATCAATAACCTTCACCCACATCACATAAGCTTGTCAGCTGCGATTTCAACTCTCTACAACCCTCCCGTGCATGCTCCGCCACCTGTCATCACCCAAAACCTGCACATAGGCAGCCAGCCGTGTGGCTGCCGCCCACCACCCCCTTCAGAGGCCCGCGGTCATCAGCCAGTTGAAGGGACTGCTTGCACAATTACAGCCACGCATCGCGCCTCTGAAAAAATGCATGAGGTACTCACACAAGCCCCTCAAAACTGTACGGGGCGCCGACTGTCCGTCACCACGTTCACGGCGAGCCGCCCGCTCCCCGCATGCCCGCAGGTTCTCCCGTGCCTGCCGCCACAAGGCCAGGCGCCCTCGGCCCCGGGCGGCCTTAACCACTCACGCGCGACGCCACAGCCCCCTTGAGGCCCCCTAGACCTTGAACAGCAGCAGGCTCGCTGCCATCACCGCCGCGCCGCCGAAAAAGCCGGAGGTGGCAAACGTGTCTTCGGGGTCGTACCTGAGGGCCGTGGGCAGCAGCTCCTTGACTGCGATGTACACCATGACGCCCGCCACAAACCCAAAGGACACGGCAAATGCTAGGGGATTGCCGACGCCGCCGCCGGCGGAGATCAGCGCGTAGCCGATCAGGCCGCCGATGGGCTCGGCGGCGCCGCTGACAAAGCTCCAGAAGAAGCCCTTTCGATTGTGATGGAGGGGGGAGCGGTGCAGCAGGGTGGGGAGGGGGCAGGCCAGACCGGCGCAGGCGGGGCAGCCGGGTTGCAGTCGGCCGATGTAGCATCGCCCGCACGGCAGCCCCAGCACCGGCCAGTCCTCTTCGCCACATGGTGCAGCCGGCTGCGTCGTGGGGCGCCCCGCCCTGCTGCAGGTGAGCGCCTGCCCACCTTCCACTTCGACCCTGTCGCGTAGTAGATGGGCATCGCGACCACCACGCCCTCGGGGATGTTGTGCAGCGCGATCGCCACGGCGATCGCCGCGCCGGCGCTGGGGCTGGCGAGGGCGGCAACAAACGTGGCGAGGCCCTCTGCGGCGCGGCGCAGAGAAATATGCGCGGCGTTCAGCGGCGTGAGGCGGCGGTAGTCGTCCTCGTCAGCGTGCGGTCCGAGGCGGCAGACGTGGCGCGAGCCGCGGCGACGAGCGAGCCAGCCGGCTGGCCTTGGCAGACGTGGCGCGAGCCGCGGCGACGAGCGAGCCAGCCGGCTGGCCTTGGCAGACGTGGCGCGAGCCGCGCGGTCTTATCGTCATCTGTTTTCTCACCTGGGACGTTGTGCATGCCGACAGCCAGCGCGCTGAGCAGCCCCGTGCGCGCGAGGGAGGTGTGGTGGTCGGCCTGGTGCGGGGTGCGGGGTGGGAGGAAGTTTGGGATCAGTGAGGCGCGGAACGCCCGGCACGTATTCGTGTGCAAGTGTTGACGGCGCGGATGAATGCGGCAGCGACGGCAGGGCAACGTCGGTAGGCGGCCACGTCGCCCTGCCGCCGCCGCCACTGTCGGCTGCCGCGTTGTCAGGTGCGTGGGCCGGCGGCAGACCTGGGCCCGCTGTGCGTGCTTTGCCTTGGCAGCCGGAGGGTCGCACCTCCAGGACCCTCCTCATCTCGGCACTCTCGCCCTTTGGGATCTCCATCGGCGGCGCCTCGGGGCACCGCGCGCCGCCGCCACACGCCTCGCAAACCACAGACGCCGCAGACGCGCCGTCTTCCTCGGCGCCCCGGGCGGGGGCCGGCTGCGGGCCCGGCGCAGCAGTCGCCGTCGCAGCCGCGGCGGCCTGCGGGCAGGCCTCGGGGGCGGCGGCGGCGGCGGCGGCGGCGCGTGCGCCGCCAGCTTCGACGTCCCCGGGGCCCTGCCGGCGCGCCGCCTGCACGCGGCGCTCCCGGCGGTCCGCCGCTGCCGCGGCCACGTGCAGCAGCGCGTGCACGAGCCGCCCGAGCAGCCAGGTGGCCGCGGCGCCACCAAAGAAGCACAGGGTGGAGTAGCGCCAGGCCTCGTTGTCGGAGAAGCCGGCGTCGGCAAAGGCGCCAACCGCTTTCACGCAGAAGATCTCGACAAAGGAGACGTACTGGGCAAGAAAAAAAGGCAGGGGCGGCAGCAGGTGAAAATTTAGACGGTTCGTGTTGCGTGAAGCGGTTTAGGGGACGACAGCGCGAAGTAATGCTGGGGCGGGGCGCAGGGGACACGCGTGCGCAGCGGCGCGTGCTGCCGCCGCGCAAACCACGCGGGGCCGAAGCAGCGCCGCGCGAGGGCGCACCGTCATCACGCCGGCCGACACGCCGAGCGCGCCGGACAGCAGGCGGTGGTTGGCGAGCGACGAGCAGAACACAAGGGACGCGCCGAGGCAGGTGCACGCGCCCGCTGCAACCACCAGGCCGAATGCCAGCCCCACGCTGCCGCTGCTGTACGAGGCCTGGCGACAGATAGCATGGGCAGGCACATATGCTGTTGCTTGGTGGACACAGCAAATGCAGGGGGCGAAGGGGATGACAGTACGTGGGAGGGTCGCGAAGTGCCTGCAGTGCACTGCCACTGCTGTACATTTGCGGCAGCCCCACTTGGCAGAGCGAGCAGCGCGCCAGAGGGCTCACCATCGGGCGGGCGTGACAACAGGGAGCTCTTCAGCGCCCTGCAAAAAACGCACCGGCCCCTGGCCTCGCCGAACTGGACCTACACTATTAGATCTCGCGGCGCGTTCGGCGCCTAGTTAGTGGGGTGCGATGAGATTTATGAGACACGGAGCGCCAGCGTAGCTGCTTGAGCAAGGGACCACGCTTGTTGCGTGGTGACTTGAGTCAAGTGCCTTGCAGCCCTGCGGTTTAGAGAGGGGCAGGCTCGAGACAAGCCTTGCCAAAGGACCTGTGCATCAAGACCAACCTTTGAAACACACTATTTGCTAGTGATGCTGCCGGCCGGGCTGCAGCACAGCTTTCCTCTGCTCAGCCAAGTGCCTGCGATGAGCCCCCTGCCAGATGCGCCCTGTGTGTGGCCGCCTCTTGGCTCCTGGGCTTGTTCGCAAAGGCTGAACTGCCAGCATGCGGCATACCCATTCATCCAAATGTGATTGCACCGCCTTAGTGCCGGCGTCTCGCTGCGCATGAGGGAGGGGCGGTTTGATTTTGCATGATGGTTTCGCCGGAGTGTGTTCAAACGTCTTGCTTGCATGCTTTGAGCAAGGTGTTCGCGGCAGCGGGCAGCCCCAGTACTCCAACAGGGGCAAACTGACACTGGCAGTCATTGCATCCAGGCCGACACTCCAAGTTCGTCACCCAAGAATCTGCACCCCGGTCCAACACATCACGCGGGCATCGCAGGTCTCTCTGCCCACACAAGTCCGTGCAGCTGCGAGCACGCTCAGATGATTGCTTGGACAAGAATCATATTCACACACCATGAATCCAGGATACCCACGCTCGCCGGGCTACTTACCTGCCTCGATGCAGTCACCTGGAGGCTTCATTGGCCGGCGTGGCCCTGGCACAGTCGAGTGAGCTGCAACAGACGTACAGATTTTGATTCCAACACGAACGCTGTACGCCCATGAACATCAGCGTCTGTGAGCTGCCAAGTGTGTTTTCGCGGCGGCCTTGTCACATTCGCTGCCTCCTGGGTGGCGATGCTGGGGCGGCGCACCAGAACAGCGTCCGGTCAGCTAGGCAATGGCATGTGCAGCATGCCAGCCTTCGCAATCAAGAACCCTATCGTACGCATATGCCAACCTGACAGGTTTGATATCCATGATTTTGTTTATATTGAACATCTGCAACGCGCAGCGCGGCTCGCTTCACTAGTTCTGGCGCTTCTCGCCGAATCCAGCAGCACGCTCCTCATCGGAGCCTCTTGAGCAGCCAAGGGTGCTTGCCAATTACCTGGGCAGCACCATGGCCAGCGCGAAGCAGCAGCAGGGCTGGCTGAGGCGAAACCAGCACTTTGTTGCGGGCGCCTGCGTGGCCGCAGCGGCCAGCTACGTAGCTTATAAAGCCTACAACTCACAAGGCCTGGCCTCGACCCAAGCCACGCTGCTGCGCGCCGCCGAGACGCTGCACCGGCTCGGCGCAGCGGCGGGCTCAGCAGGTGCCGTCCTAGAGCAGGTGTCGTCCGACCTACGCGCGTTCCTAGAGTCCGACGCGGATGAGGTCCCTCGCAGCCTGCGCCAGCTCGCGAAGCTCGCGCGCTGCCCAGAGGTGCAGGGTACGATCCAGGCCTGCGTCGGCGCCGCAGCGCGCGGCGCCGCGCCGCCGCTGACGGCCGCGGCGGTCGCGCTGGTGGACCGCC
>NW_014011196.1:0-9256 GCF_000611645.1 Monoraphidium neglectum
GGGCGGGGCGGCGTCGGCGATCGAACACACGGGTGGCGCGCGGCGCGCCCTGCCGCAGACACTCTCGCATGTCTTCCCTGGAACCCCGCCAGCCCCCTCTTCCTAAATTTACGCGGGCGTTACAGCCTGCGTAGTCTCTCTCTCTCTCTCCCTGGAACCCCGTCTCCCCTCGCCGCCACCAGCCCCATGCTCCATGTCGAGCCGTCTACGGCCTCATGAGCCCCCTCACCCGCCATCCCGCGGCCCCGCGCCACCTTCCGCCCGCGCCCCCCCTCCGAAATGACGAGACGTGCGGACCCCCAAAGCAAGGGGCGCCGACCCACCCAGTCGCGGGCCTGGCCCCTCCCAAGATACACCCCAAACCCCAAGACCAGGAAGGCAAAGGACCACACCAGCATGTTGAGGGCCCCGCGTACCTTTCCTCCTCCCACGCCCCCCATCGTCAAGGGGCCCTGCGCTTTCAGCCCCAAAGGACACAAAGGGCCCCCTCACCCGCCATGTTGAGGGCCTCGTACTTTTGGCCCTGGTTGGCGGCGCCGTCGCCGTACATGGTGATGCCGATGTTGCGCTTGCCCTGGTACTTCTTGGCAAAAGCTGGGGGTGGGGAGGTGGGTGTGAGCGTGAAGGGGTGTTGTGTATGTTGCGTGTGTGTGTGTGTGTGTGAGTGTGCGTGTGAGAGAGAGTGTGTGTGTGTCCTTGGTGTATTTTGGTGTGTGTGTGAAGCAGCAGCAGCAGCAGCAGCAGCAGCGGCGGCGGCGGCGGCGGCGGCAACGGCAGCAGCAGCAGCAGGAGCGCAGGTTGTCGCCTTCCCGCCTTGCCGCGCCGAGTCAGCCAAAGTCAGGTGCCCCCAGATCCCTCTCACCGAGCCCAGTGCCCAGGGGGATCTGGGCCCCCACGATGCCGTTGCCCCCGTAGAACTCAGCCTGCTTGTTGTACCTGATCAGCGGGGGGACCACATTTATAATTGTGGGCGATACATGGTGACGATGGGCGGCGTCAGAGGCGAGGCGGGCGCTCAAGCAGGCGCGTCGCGGGACGGCAGGGTATGAGTGCGCATTGCGCACCCAGCCAGGGCCCCGGCACACCAAAGAGACGGCAGCCCATTCCATGGCGCCCCGTCGCGTCCTGCCCTTCCAGGCACCCTCGTCGCCGCCGCCGCCGCCCCTCCGCACGCCGCAGGCCGGCCCATCACATGCCAACCCCCCCTCCCTCCCCCAGGCTCACATGTGCATGGAGCCGCCCAGGCCCTTTGAGGCGCCGTCCACCTTGCCCATAAGCTCCGCCATCACCTGAGAGTGTTGATAACGGTCGGTGGGGATTACAATCATGGTCAGTGTGGGGTTGTGATGACGCACAGCGAGGATTCCAACCTGGCTGTCGGGATGTCGGTTGCGGTCGGCTGTTTCAGCGGGGGCCGAACGCGTGTGGTTACAGCAACAGTGAAAATGTGCGTGGGCAAGTGGGGACCATGGCCTATGAGGGTGCCTCGCTGCATGATGCATGCACCAGCGGGCGGCGGTGAAGCCTGTCCCAAAACGCAGCAGGGGCCCCTTGAACCGGCAAGCTGGCAGACGTCTGCGTGCGCGGCGGGCGCTCCGAAATGCGGCAGTGGCAGCAGGCGCCGCACCTCCTTGACTGTGCCACCGCGTGACAGGTGCTGGCAGTGGTCCCTAAGAAAAGGGGGCGCATCGCACGGCGCAAAATGCTCGAGTCTCGAGGGGAAGGCAGGCGTCACGGCGGGGCGTGAGGCGGCGGGGTGCCGCCGCGCGGGCTAGGGCCGTTGCGTTTGGGTCGGGAGGTGGGTGCGCCGCCGCACCGCTGCCTGTGCGTGCGGCGGTTATTCGTGACAATCCGTGGGCCGCCACGCGCAAGACCCTGATAGAAATGCCACCCCCAGTCACCCTTTTTCGCCCAGCAGACAGTTTGTTCCCAACGCGTCCTGCCCAAAACACCACCCATCGTTCCGCCCAACTTCCCGGCAGCTTCCCACCAGCTACCAATAGCTTCCCAACCGCCCCCACCTGTACGACGTGATCACCGCGTCGTCCCGGGTGATGGCGTACTCGATCCCCGTCATGACAGCCTCCTGCCCGTCGTACCTGTAGCCATAAAAAACCCAAGCAATCGTCATTGGCCGGGCGCGCAGCCCAGTCTGCTCTGCGGCGCCTCCCGAACAGCCGCAGCCGCCCGCGCCGCGGCCGCGCCGCGCCCAGCCCTCCTGCTACTCCTGCAGCCTGCCGCCGCTGGCCCGTCTCGACTGCCCCCGCGACATCACCGACGCGAGCCCTCACCCAGCAAGTCCAGCATTCGCCCGCCCCCGCTTTTCGCCCCACCCGCTGCGCCCTCGCCCACCAGCCCCCCTCATCTTCTGGCGTCCACGCCCCCCGTGCACAGCCCCCACCCTCCTCCCGCTCCTCTAGCCCCCTCACAGGTGGCAGAACCCGCGGATAAGCTTAGCCTTGTACATCATGTCGGCCGCGATCTCCATGCGCCGCATGGTGTACATCAGCTCGTACCTGACGCGGCGTCATGATGACATCACCACAAGGGGGAGGGAGGCCGGTGGGCAAGGTCGCGATTGGGGCGGCGGGGTGCCAACTTTTGGGGGGTGGGTGCGCCTCATTGCGCGTGCGACGCCGCTGGCGACGTGGCGGGCGTCGACGTGGGTTGTAAGCGCTGCGGCTGGCAGTCTGCAAGCACCGCGTGCGCCGCGGCTGCGCGGCCAGGAGCGGGGCCTTACATGGAGGTCAGCTCGGCGATGGACGTCTCCACCACGTTGGAGGGCGGCTCAATCCTGTGCGCCTTGTAAGGCATGACCTGCGGGCGGTGCCGGGGGGCCGGAACCATGGAGCGCCGCCGCCGTTAGGTCATGCCGCGCGCATTGCAGGTGCGCCTGCCAGCGGCGGGGGCGGCGGTTTCACTGCAGAAATGACCGCTTTGTACGACATCTGCGGTGCTGACGGGCTCCACGGTTGACAAATGGAGCAGGCAAAGCCTTCACGAGTGGTGCGGGCCGCCGGACTGCCAACGGCGCCGAGCGGAAAAGGGTGGCTGACTGGGGCGATCGCCCGCGCACCGCCTGCCGCCCCGGTGTGTGCTGCCACCTCTTGCGTGAGGGTGCCGCGCTGTCCCCATGGCTCATAATCTTATGACATTAGTGCTTCGTACAAGCGATACGCCCTGCCTCTGCACAGAGGCCGTAGCCCTAGTGCCCACTTGGACGCGGTGCCAGTGCGTGGGGGCCTGGAGGCCGCAGATCCACTCCAAGCCGCACCTCTATAGTAATCTTGTCATCTGCGGCCGCTGCGGCAAAGCTGCGCTGCAGGACGCGGCCCAGCACGGGTAAAATGCCGCTGCTAGATCGACAGCTTTGCTGCAGGAGCGCCATGGCTACAGCTGATGTTGAGATACTATTCCAATACAAATAAGGCTTGGTACGGTATGAGACGAGCCTCTGGATCTCTAGAGGTCACCGACACCATCAAAGCATGCACACGGGAGCAGCACTCAAGAGGAAGCGGGGGAGCAGCAGAAGCAAAGTGAGGCAGACAAAAGCAGGGCGCAGGTTCACACTCGCAGCGTCCAGTAGCTTTTTGTGTATCAGAGGTCTTCAGGGTCGGGGCGTTCGCGTACAAGTTCGCCTGATCGCGGACCTTGGCAGCCCACAACCAGAAGAGCAGCCATCGGCCAGGAGGCGCACAAGGGGAGTTGAAAGGGTCTCATAGAAGCTGACGAAGGTGCGGACGGTCTATGTGCAGCTATCACCGAGCTCGCGCGGCGTCTCCCGCCGCCCCTGTCGCGCCCGCCGGCTCAGCCTGCGCCACTCGCACGCTTGCGCTGCGGCAGCTTGTGCTGTGTTTCATGACTGGATTGAAGAACGTACACAACAGTACTTGAAGCTAGGACTCCACCTTGGGCAGCCATCCCTTGTCGCACGGGTGGACGCATATCGGCGCCCTCGCCCCAGCGCTTGGGGCGTTGCGGGCGTGGCGCCGTCTTGCTGCGGATGTCCGGCACGTGCTAAATCCGCTGCGCATGGTAGCATCAGTGTGAGCTTCATTGTCACAAGCCGGTGTGAGCGCTCAGGCGTACCCTGCAATGTCCGCTCTCCCCTTGGCAGACCTCGAACCGCAATGGGGAAGGCCAAGGTGAGGCGGCTGCACCACCGGCGTATGTCGTGGGCGTGCGTGCCCACCACCGCCGCATGTCAGCACATGTGTGGTGCTGTTTTGAGCGGCTTAAAATGTTTACAGCTCAGCACCCCAACGTACACCCAAAGCTCACGCTGTTGCCTTGATGTTCCCACCCTAACAGCCCGCCAAGCACACAGCGGCTGAAATCAAGGTGGGTGCAAGGGCCACAGCGGCCGCAAAAAGCCCCCAGTCCGGGGCGCCGCGGCAGCATGAAATGACTCACAGCAGCGCGCCTCGTGTCGACGGCCCCTGCGTGTTTCGGGCCCGCGGGCGGGTGTGAGGCGCTCCCGCTGCGACCCGCCGTGGCTGCCGCCCCGCGCTCTGCCTTGACGCCAGCGCGGCCAACTGTCCTTACCAGCGGGCTACTCTCAGCCGAACAGGCTCTGCTGGATTTTTTGGACCCACGCACCCTCTCTCAAACATCTGACTTTACAGGCTAAGGTCCACGCGGCCACCGTCAACAAGGGCGGCGGCAAGGAGGGCCTGAAGGACCGCCTGGGCGGTGCCGCCGGCCACGCGCGCTACCGCTGCACCATCTGCATGCTCACGGCGCCGAGCATAAAGAACATGCAGGCGAGCGCCCGCGCACGTGCCAGGGGCCAAAGGGGGCGGCACCTTGCGCGGCCCACCTTTGCCCCGCCTTGCCACTGCCTCGCGCGTGCTCTATGGAGGCGGTTGCGGCCCTTTGCATTGAGCAGATGCAGGGCAGCGGAAGCTGATGCTAGCGGGTAGTTGTCTTCTTGGGCCGGAAACTCGGCATCCAAGTTGGTTCTGCCCTGGGCTTTTTTACTTGAATCCTACGCCTTTGCACCGAGCTTTGCTTGCTGATCACCCCTTTGCTCAGCTGTTCACCACCACTCTTTGGTAAACAAATGTGCCCCTTCCTCTGGCAGGCACACCACGAGTCAAAGCACCCGACGGTGCCGTGGGACGAGTCCAAGGTTGAGGACACGCACGCCGCTACGGGCGGCGTCACCACGGCGGGCATAGCTGTGCGCGGCTCCAAGAAAAAGTAGAGGGGCGCGGCTCGGCCTCAGGCGCGGCGGGCGGCGCGAAGGGCTGGGGCGGGCGGAGGCGGCGCGTGCTCGCGGCCGCGCCCAGCCAGGGCCCCGTTTGCGTTGAGGCGCCTTCCATGAAACATTGAAGGATTCCAGCGGCCCATAATTGTGACCACTCGAAAGGATGCACCCGGCCGCCTGAGGGCGCCGAGTGCACAGCCCTCGCTATACGCTGACCAGGCCCGTGTGGACTCGGCTTCCATTGGCATCTGCCCTTACGTCACTTTCTTAACCACTTCTCATCTCGCTTGTAATTGTCTAGCATCTCTTGTGTTATGATGCACGACTCGTCCTTGGTCTAGACAAGTGTTAGCAGGTTTGGGAGGCGGCAGGCGGATGGTGGCAGGGTTGTGTCAAGGGCCGATTGCTCGCAGGTTGTGGGGTGGGCGCGCTGTATGACTTGCTGCCACCCCACATGGAGGAAGCCCAACTTGAAACGCACCCACAAGAGGTGTGATGCGGAGATTGATGCTGGTGGGTGGGTGCTTGAGTGATGTTAACGTAACAGCGACGTGAGTGCCAGCTTTGAAAGAGGCTGGCCAGACGCTTATCACCTTGCAGAAGCACACGTGGGTGCAAGCTTGCACCCTCTTGACTGTGGGAGCGAAATTTGGCCGCCGACAAGGCGTACCGAGGCGAAATTTGCAAAACATTATCACCAAGGTTTGGCGCTCGCCGCGAATACGGCCACACAGAGGGTGCTGGTGCCAACTGGATGTTGATTGGCAACCGCGGGCCACACTGGCGCTTGCCTAACAGCTTGCGCCGACCTCTTCCTGTGCCTGGATGGAGCGCCACCTCGGGCGCGGTACGGCGAGGTATAATGGTGTTGCTGTCACCAAATGCAACGCTCTAACACAAGTGTTTCAGCGACGGCACAGCCCTGTGCGCCGTCACTCCTAGGTCCCCCAGGCGCGAGTGGGAGCCCTGATGCTTGGAGCTCGAGGCTCAGGCCGGGCTCCCTCCTGCAGAGCCAAATCAAACCACCCGGCGGCAGGTTCAGCCGCCTGCGCGACTGCCCCCCCCGCCGAGCCCCCGCCGCTCAGCTCCTCGTCAGTCGCGCCTGGGCCCTGCCGTGGCTTTCGCCCTGCATCTGGACCGCAATGCACATGCATGCGGAGGCGAAGGGCATGGGCATGGGGGTTGTCGCAGGGGTAGGGCTGAAGATCATAGCCCACTGTTGAGAGTGGGACCGCGGCAATAAAGTGCTTAAAACCGCCGTGCTACCGTCTCGATGTCCCAATGAACATGGGCGTTGTGAATGCACGGGGTATGGTTGATAAAGGGAAGAATGGGATGAGGCGCGAGGTGTAGGGGACCGCCACAGGTTGTGCCGCAAGCCGCATGCACTTGGTGCAAACACATACACTTGATGCAAATTGTTGCGTGGCACCACGCATGATGTGCCATTTGTACTGGGACCTAGATACTGCAGCGCTTCAGAAGTGCAACAGCAGAGGCGGAGCAGCCACCCTGGCAGCTCGCCGCGCAGCTGCTACTGGCTCGCCACCAGCTTTCGCAGCTGTTCCAATTAGTTCGTTTACCTTCTCCGCATCGCTGCTCACATTGAAAATTTGTTGTCGCAGGCACCTTTTTCTACACAGCCAAGTTCACTGTCAGGGGGATTGTTCTAGCATCTCGCCGCGCTTCGGATCCTCTGGGCACCACATGTTTGTGACTCCGTGATGTGCGGACCTTTCAACCCGTAGAAGCGCCGTGTTGCATTGGTTCGCATTCGAGCGAGGAGCAGTGACCCATCACAGTTCGCGAACGTGCGCAGCCTGAGCTCGCTGTTGTGCGCCGCATGCGCGATCGTGCACTTTAGGACTTGTTGGTGTGGGCCCCAGGTGTTTCTTCTTGCTGCCCACGCCGGTGCGCACAACGGCCCTGCAGTGTGCAATCAGACGCATTGCTGACGCTCTTTTGTGTGAGGCGATGCAGAAGTGCGTTATGGAGGGCTCCATTGCAAGCTCTGGCGCGTTCAGCGGTTGCCGACCTGGGACAAGTGCGCGACATGCACACACAGGTCGCACTCTGATTGCTGTCTTGGCGCGCCATGCTGACCCCAACCTCACATCCCTCGCATGCAGGCCTGCACTATTTCCGCCCCAATCACAGTGCTGTAGCTACGCATGTCGATGCCGGCGGCCGCTCTTGGCGCGCCGCCGGCCAGCGGCGAGGCATGGCACTGGCAGCCGCAGGGCGGTGAGCAAGCGCACGACGAGCAGCAGCAGCACGCCCGAGGCAGCAGCACCGGCGCCGCCGGTGCCGCCGGCCGCGACCTCATGCGCCGCACCGCCTCGTCGCCGGCGCTGCGCGCCGCGTGCGCCAACACTGGCGCCGCACGCGCCAGCGCCGGCGCGGCCTGCCCCGCGTGCGGCCCCGAGTGCGCCTGCCTCGAGGTCTTCGTCGTATCTCGCGCCTTTACCGAATTTGGGGGCCCGCTCTTCAAGCGGATGACCCCAGAGATGAAAAAGTCGCTGGTAGACCTTGGGATCTGCCATTACATGACGGTGTTCAAAACGCCGGACGGGCGCTACGTCCAGTTTGACTTTGGGCCGCGGGGCGGCGATGTGGAGAAGGCCAACGGGCCCCTAGCGGCCCTCCTGCGGGCGGCGCGGCTGCAGCAGCAGCAGCAGCAGCCGCAGCTGGCGCTGGCCGGCGGCCCCGGCGGCATGCGGGCGAGCGCGAGTGCGCCGGCGCTCGAGCTGTCGGCGGCGTTTGCGCTGGCGTGCGAGGGCAGCGGCGCCGGCGAGGGCGGCGCGTGCGGCGGGGGCGCCTGCAACGGCGGCGGCGCGGGCACCGGCCAGGCGGTAGACGCGTGAGTTCCTTGGGAGCAGGCGTGCATAGCTTTGGCAGCGGCGACTCTGCTCTGATCTGATCCAGGGTTTGATGTGTGGAGCGGGGCTCAACAATTGACGCTTCTGCGTCACCAGCGTGGGGCACGCGGATGGCTCTGTTCTGATTGAGACGGCCGCTCATGGCAACGCCACCTGCTTTGCTCCTGAGCGGGCCGGCCGCTCTCACGGCTTTCGACCCTGCGACACGACGCGCGACCCCGGGAACGCACCCCGCCCCTCCTCACCCCGGCAGCTCAAGGGGCACAAACGGCGAGATCCGGGAGCGCATCTTAGACGAGCTCCCTGCGGCGCACATGTACGTCGGCCGCACCAACCTTAGCCTCGACGATGTGCGGTCCTACAACCGAGGGCATGCCAAGCAGTACCGCCTGCACGAGAACGACTGCAGGTGGGTCAGGGGGCGTGCGTTTGTGTAGGTGTAGACATCACGCCACGCGGCAGCTGGCAGCCGCGCCCTGGCTGCTGAGCAGTCGCGTGGGTGTACTCCGAATCGTGAATGCCACCTGTGTTCTAGGAAGCCTCGAGGCTCGAGGCCTCGGCACGCTGCGTCGCCCCTTCCGTCGGGCGCCGCTGGAACTCGCGCCCCACGCCGCCGGCGCCGCGCCGTACCGCGCCGTACCGCAGGCACTACGTCAACCAGCTCGTGCAGTACGCCACTGGCATGGAGCACTCCACGCAGCACCTCAAGCGCCACCACTTCCGCACCCGCTACGACGCGCGGCCCCCCTGGCTGCTGCACAGCTGGTTCGTCGAGGCTGGGCAGTTCGCGACCGACATCGGCAACTGGTCGCGTCTGCAGGCCGGCGGCGCCGCAGGGCTGCTGGCGGTCACGGGGCGTGCGACGCTCGCGCAGTTCAAGGCGCTTGCTGCTGTCGCGCACGCAAAGGGCCTCGCTGCCAGCGGTGGCCTGCTGGCCGCCAGCGGGGCCGCGCCGCTGCCGCCGCTGGCGCCGCTGCTGCGGGCGGCGCAGCTGCACATTAGCGGAGCGCTTGCCGCGGCGGCGGCCGCGGGCGCGCCGGGCGGCGCCGCGGCGGCGGCAGCAGTGAGCCCTGCGGGGGGTGCCGCCTTTGGGGGATTCGGCGGGTTTGCGTCCCTGCTCGCGCCCACCGGGGCGGCCGCGGCGGCCCTGCGGCGCCCGCTCGCG
>NW_014011195.1:0-9253 GCF_000611645.1 Monoraphidium neglectum
CCACACACCCCCGCCCCCTGTCCATCCTCGTCAGGTGCACCTCATTGACTCTCGCCGCTGGGGCTCCTCAGACATCCTGCTGTGCCAGCCGCCACCGCCCCCCGAGGAAAGCGGGGAGGCGCCCCTGGGGGACGACCCCAGTGACATCAGCGGCATCGCCTTCACGCCCTCGGTGAGGCGGGACAATCCGATGTTCTGATGTTTTCCTTTGACTTGGTTATGATTTTTGCAGCGGGCGGTGGATAGGAGCGGTCAGGGCGTTTGTGCGCTCGTGGAGAGGGATTCACGTCACGTCACGGCTGATTGTTTGGCTGGGTTGCGGCTCGCAGGTTCGGCCGGGGAGGGGTGTGTGGGTGACGCTGGGTATTGTGGGCGGCGGAGACAGGTTGCCCTTGATGGGGCGCGAGCGGGCAAAGGCCATCAAATCATCTTCGAGTTTGGGACGTGCTGCCTGAGAGTAGAGCCAGGGTTTGGGGTGAGGACTGCACCCTCTCGACCACTACCCCCCCCCCCTTCACCCTGTGCTTTACTCATCTCACCCATCACCTTCTTTCGAAGCCGCCCTAGCAACCACCCTCATCGAGCCGCGCTCTCCCCCTCCCCCCGCCCCCGTCCCGCTGTCTCCAGGGCCGGCGGCTGTGGGTGGGGATGCGGGACGGCTGCATGGGGTGGGACGTGGACTGCAGCCGCCGCACGCGCTTCTCTACTGAAGATGTGGCGGCGCCCCGCTCGCCACAGCGGTGACCGCAGCGGTGAAGGTTCGGGAACCCAACTGCAACAGAATACAATGCATAGTTTATGCCGCTTAGCAGCGCGGCGGCGGCGCGCGACGCGCCGCCGTGGAGCAGCCGCCCCCAGCCGCCACCTGTCCAGGGGAAACGAGGCGCGCGACGCAGTCTGACGCAGCACGCAATGTGGAGCTGAATTTGCTGCCGCGGCGTTACAAAGCGCGGTCGTGCCGCTTCGTCGTGCCGCTTCGTCGTGCCTTTTCGAAGCAGCACGGGGACCACGCCCCTGACCTGGGCGTTGTGCGTCCAATTGCTGCTTTTGGCTGACGTGTGACCGGGGCAAGGCAGGCAGCCCGCCCAGCAGTGCCACCAGGGCTGCAATGGGGACAGCAGTTGTCGGGGATTTGATGCGCTCAACGGCACGACTGCGTCGCGTGCGTTTTGCTGCAGCTGCACGAACATCACACTTGTGCCACGTCGAAGCGCACCCTCATCCGTCTATGTCAACCTCTTCGGGGGCCCAACGGTCACAGTTGCTGGCTGCACCGCCAGTGGGCGTTGTACCTGCCATGCGCCTGTTGGGGTGTGTCACATCGGCCTTGGCTCGCCGGCTGGTAGGCCCGTGCGTCCTTGGTGTCTCATCCCTGCTCGTGCCTCTCTGTTTCATACATGTATAGGCGTAGGTTGAATCAGGCGTGCACGCCCTTCTTGCTGTCAGGAGAGATGTTTGTACGATGCTTTTACCCTCACACGTGCGCCAGGGCAGCTGGCGGAGCCCTAGCGGCTGGCGCCCTGTTAAGCCAGTAGGTCTCGCTGGCACGCCCCAAGGAGCTTGGCGTACATTCGGCGTTCTGCGCAACCGGTGGTTGCCAGTCTTTGGTGACGACCACCGTGTCCAGGATGCTGTTTCTTTCAGTACGCATTGGGCGGGGAGCTGCATATGTCAGCCCGCTTGACCCTGCGTTTGCGTGGTTTTCCTGTTCGTGCATTGGTGCGTTGCTGCGGCCGGCCCCTGACTCATACGCGCTTCCCTGCCCTCACCAGCCTCCATTCACCGACATGCGCTGGTGTCGGGGACGTTGTGCCTCAGCTTTGCCAAGATGCCCTCTGCACGCGCACGAGCAAACCTGTGCATCTTTGCCTCCTCTGCCATCTCATGTAATCCGTGCGCAAGCTGAGACTAGCGATTGGTCACACGGTGATGTTTGGAGAGGTTGGCCGCCACCGACGACACTGGACACAGCAAATGGCAAGCAGTACTGTAGTGTGCACGAATTGAATTGCGTACTGATGCCCAAATCCGCTCTACCGGTGCTTCTTGCTACACACCAACACCAGCACGTCCGGCGGCAACGCGGCCAAATCGGCGGCGTGGCTTGACTCCATGGTAACACCTCCGAAGTGTCCATGAAAGCAGCGCAACCAACTGCCCTGCGGGCACAGCACGCCAAAGTCATGGCTCATGGGCAGGTGCACCTGCGTGCCTGGATGCAACCGCGGTGGCATACGCCCGAGGCGCCAGCACCTATTTTTCATCGGCAACTGGCCTACATACACGTGCAGCCGCCAGTGTTGCATGCGGGCTGGTCATGGTGCTGCAAGTGATCGACGTTGACTACAGCGCTGTGTCACACTCCTCCGACCGCCTGCCGGGCACTACTGGTGGCACACGATTTTGTTTTGCGGGTGCTCAGCAATTGTGGTGGTTTGTGAAAGTGCTGGTTAGAACCGAGCATGCCGGGTTGCCAGCCCAGGAGGCTTTGGAGGTGCGCTAAACTGCAATGTGGCAGCCAAATAGGGCGCCAGTAGCGTACGAGCTGAATCAGGTTGTAACTGGTGAAGTTTACATTCGGGGGCGCACCCCAACACCAGAGCCGCACCAGGCTGTTTTGCTTGCTGACATATTGTGACAAACGCAGCATCGAGCTGGCCTCACGGTGCAATTCTTAGCTGGTGCGCGCGCGAGGGGGCACCTGCTTCAAACCTCAGCGGTTGACTGTCCCCCAACCTGCTACGCCTAGCACCGGCTGCCAAGTTCAAATCAACGAGTCAATACGGCTGTCTCAAGGAAACTTGTGGTCATCGCTGACACGTGCGCGCATGGTTGGCCGTCATTACCAGAGATGTGTGAAAGTTCATGGAAGATTGAAGCGAAGTGCCTGAAACGAGGACCGCGTGCTGTCACCCCTGGCACCCCCCCTCAGCGCCAAAGAAAATCTAACCTGGAAAAAACTCTAACCTGACAAAAAAAACTCTGGAGCAAGCAGCTGAACTACCTGAACACCGACAAACCCCTTTCCCACATGCGTGCATGCATGAGAGTGACACCCCCTGCTGTCATGACACGAGTGAAGCAAGCAGCTGAACAACATGAACGTCTGCTTGCCGCACCCAGCGCCCTGACAAAGATGACACCCTCGTAACACACATGCAGGAAAGCAGCTTGCTGCATCCAAGGCACCCAGCAGAATGAAAATGGCTCTGGGCCAGGAAAGACGGGATCTCCCACACACCCCCAAGAAAAGTTGCTGAAGCTACGTGCACACGTGTTGTGATGTGTACGCTGCCCTTTCCGCAGGACTCGCTGACATTCATCTCATCATCTACGTAGCCAAAAGAGGCGGCCGACTCGAACGCGGCGCTCAGTCACGCAGGCACAGGAGCCGCCCAAACACCTCCGCCCACGACTGCCGCGGCGGACGCATGGGCGCACAGGCCGGCGCGGCCCCCACGGCGCCAGACGTGCTGTCACGACGGCTGGCAGCGGCGCTGGGCGGGGCGGTGGCCTCAGGCGGCGTGCCGGGCGCGCCCCTGACACTGCTGCGGTTGCTGCTGGCGCTGCTGAGGCGCCTGCTGTTTGCATCCTCCACCTCGGCCCTCAGCCGGTCCACCTCGGCCTATGGGCAGTGGGAGGTGCAGCAAGAGGTTCAATCACGACTGGCTTCTCCACAGTCTTACAGTTGGCAAGAGGCGGAGGCGCTGCTCAGGGTGCTGAGCACAAGCAGGCGCCAAGCACAGGTTAGCTTACATTCTTCAAAGCTTGACGAGGCGGAGAGGGCACACAGCTCGTCCACCGCGCCGTACTGCGCTCCCACCCCCGGGTGCCTTGCCGTCGGCCCCTCACCTGGAGCTGGAAGGCACACGCGACTGCCCGATCGCGCGACTCCTCCTCCGCCTTGGCCTTGGCCTGCACAGGTGGACAGATGACAGCGTGATTATTCAGGGCTTGATTTCGCATGCATGATATCAGTGAGGCGCACAGAGTGGGGCTTGTGGAGCTTGCAGCAAGTCGTTGCTTGAGACCAGGACAGCCTGCAAAAGAGCAGCTTGCCGGAGTTCACCGCTACACAGCAGCACACCC
This sequence comes from Monoraphidium neglectum, assembly GCF_000611645.1. Classification (NCBI taxonomy): domain Eukaryota; kingdom Viridiplantae; phylum Chlorophyta; class Chlorophyceae; order Sphaeropleales; family Selenastraceae; genus Monoraphidium; species Monoraphidium neglectum. Next base: position 4,090 of record NW_014011195.1, read on the forward strand.
CCACCTGGTACATCTTCATCTCCTCGCAGATGGTCTTCTCCGCGGCGTTGCGCTCCTCGGCGGCAGTCTCCTTGGCCGCCGCGGCGGCCTGCTGGGCGGCGACGTAGCGGTCCTTCTCCCTCCAGAGGGCAGCCTGGGCGGGGCCAGGATGGTGGAGGCGGGCAGGACAAGTTGGTTGCGTGTGAAGCGGCATTGATGTGCGTGCAGAATTCAAGCTTGATGCCGGGGGTTTTATCATATTGTAACTCCAGTTGTGAGGTGCGGCGTGGGGGTGCGTGGCTGTTGCGAAACAAAACAGTGAGGCACGCCGCCGCCCGCTTGTCGCGGCTAGCATCATACCAGACTTCAAAGGGTCAATGTTGTCAAATTTGCATGCAGCACCCATGTGTGCATTATTGCCCCAGCTGTGAGCTCACCTCGAGCAGCTTCGCCTTCTCCTCAGATGCCTCACGGATCGTTGACATCTTGTTGAACTCGGCCTGAGGTCGTGGGTGGAGAGGGGTGGCAGGCTGATCAGTCAAGAAATGAGATCATTGTGTGGGAGCTCAGCGTTGGGTGACAGCTCCCATGGCTTCGAACGATGAGGCTCAGCTCCACGCTCGTCAGGAACTTGAATCGTCCCGTGGATGCTTCTTGACAATATTGGAACCCCTCAACCCACCTCGAAGGAGGCCAGCTCGCGCTGCGCGTCCTGCGCGGCCTGCACGGCCTCCCTGCCCTTGTTGACAGCCTCGCGCAGGCCGGCCTCCAGCGCCACCACCTTCTCCTCCTCCTGCTCCAGCCTCGCCTGTGTTGAGCAATCAATTCATGGCGCGCGTGCTGTGAGCTAAACATATCACATTCGATAGAGGCTGTGCGGCTGCATGCATGCGCTGGCCTCCCGCTTCGCCCATGCGCCTGTGCAGCTCCCATAACCCAGCACACATTAAACCCACCTTGAACCCGGCCAGCTTCTGCTGCGCCGCCTGGAGGGCCGCCATGTTCCTCTCCACCACGGCCTGCAGGGCCGACGCCCTCGCAACCGCCTCGTCCTTCTCGTGGGCCAGCGCCGCCTGTGACAAGCGGCAGAGGGTGGGGGTTGCATCAGCGGCCGCGTCTCAGCAAATGTCGACCCTTACACCTGATGCGCCAAGAGTCAAGATCAAATGTGCGCTGCTCAGCAGCGCCAGCTCGCATGTGTTTGCTGGCGGCGCGCGGCTGGACATCATATCAAGGTCCCCTGCAAAGCTGCACCCTGGCCCACACCCATCCCCCAAAACCCACGAAGCGTGCGGCCAGAAACGGACCCGGCACCATCCTCACCTGGCTTGTGGCCAGCGCCACATCCTCCGCCTCCGCCCCTGGCCCCTGCTGCCACCCCACCACAACCCTGAGGGCCTTTGCCTCCCTGGTCATCAGCCGCAGCTGCGCCTGCGATGGTGGTCGGTAGGACAGAACGGTCTGGTGAGTTGTGGTTGTGGTCACAGCAGAGGCTGGGACAGGCTGGCTTGGAGCTGAGGGTGCAGGGGAGTGTGCAAAGCTGTCGGCACCGCCGGACTCCTGTGCGATACAACTGGAGGGCTTGAGGGCAGTGCTAGCCGTGATAATTCCATGCCCTGTCACCTCCCAACGCTCCAACAAGCCGCCCACAGGGCGGCGCGCGGGTAAGGCTCACCCGCCCCCCAAACAGCCCAGCCCCCCAAAGCCCCCCCAAAAGCCCCCGTAATCACCTCGTTGTCGGCGGACAGCGCGCTGATCCGCGCCTTGGACGCCTTCATTGCCCTGTGCTCCTGGCCCCAGATGCTTGCATTCTTCTCTGCTTTGCAGACATTGTCCTCCGCCGCCATCAGATCCTCCACTACTGACTTGTCATAACGGCGCCGCTGCTTGTTGTACTGCGCTATCTGCCCCTGCAGCTCCCCGACGCGCGCCCGCGCGTTCGCGGCGTCGCGGCGAGCCCATGCCACCTCGGACTTGAGCTTCTTGATCAGAAGCTGCGGCCCGGGTCGGCGGGGCGAAGGGGCGCAGCAGGTGACAGATGGTTGAAATTCAAAAACAGTGATAAGTTGCAAGCACATTGGGTCGTTGGGGCGGCTCAGAGTAGCCGCTCACAGACAAGCTGCAAGTGAGCCCTGCGTGCGCTGCCATTGACAATTACAAAATTGAACAGCCAAAAAGCGGCCCCAGGCCACTTCCAGCGGGCACATGGGCTTGGCATGGGCCCAACATCCCACACCCAGGCCAAAGCCACGATCTAGCAGCCAACCTCCGTGCGTGCCGCCCCGAGAGTGTTGACGGGGTACGAATCCTGCAGCTCCTGCTGCTGCTGCTCCCTGGTGTTGATGTTTGGCCACAACTGGTGGCTGGTTTGCTCAAACATGATACCTGTGGGCAGTAGGGGGTCGGCAGCAGCACATGGCACGCACATCAGGCCAATTATGCGCATCACTTGCAGGCAGAGCTGCATTGACCGCATTAAATATTATGTTACTTTTACTTTGCGTGATCATGGCGACATGCGTAGACCGCAGCGCAAAAGTCAATCGCGGATCAACGCAAAACGCACCTGGTCCTGTGTTGAACATAATTGTATGTATTGTACTTGTATGGATTGATGTTTGCTTGTGAAGTCAGCCTTGCTGATCGAACGTGCAGAGCAATTGTTTTGTGGCAAAACAATAGCGCGCGCTGCTTGCTTGCAAGCTTTCGCTGCTGCGATGGTCAATCTGCTTGGTCAACGCTGCTCATGATCACGAGCTTGTCGGCGCGTGTAGCGCATCGTACAAACAACAAATTGTTGCTGGAATACGTAGCCGAACCTGTGTTCGTACAGCCATGCAGGTTGCATATATTTCCTACACACAACACACGCTGCTTTCCCATGATCTTGAACCGAGAAATATTGTGCAACACTGGGGTCATTGTATCAATAAAAGGTGGCTACTGCGCCTGGGTACTGCCATCCCAGTGGCATCAGTGAAGTACGGGTGGATCCAAGGCTGCCGTCATCAGCCACACCAACTATTGGCCGCCGCAGCCAAGGTAGCCCATCACCTGAAACCTGAGTGATGGGCTGGAGAAGGGGCACTACAGGGACCTCGTGCACCGCCAAGCTTGGCATGGCATCTGTCCTGCTGAGCCCATTGAACAACGGACTAGATGAGTGATGTGTTGTGCATCGGCGCGGTGCCACTCTACCGTGTTGGTGCCACCACGCTTGATCTGCATCAACAGATTGTATGGGAGCTGCGATTGCACAAGCAGCGAGCCATACAACACACCACGGCCCAATCCCTTTGCTGATGTCACCTGCCCGTGCTGCTGCAGCACACTTTCCTGACAGTGTGGTGGCTGTTGTCCACAGGTGTACCGTAGTACACCCAAAAACGCTTTTGCTGCTTTGCTGCTTTGGGTTTGTTATCTTTTTGCTGCATTCATTGCATTCTTCCACAGCTTTGACCTTACATGGCAACAAGTCACGTCGGGACGGCAACAGACTAAATGCTGCACCACCAGTATGCATGGCATCAAACCAATGTACAGGCCACGTGACTCCGCCGGCTGCCAAGACTGGCCGCGCCAGCGACGACATTCCACGACCGGCCGCCGTGCCGCGCCGTGTCACCGCAGCGCTGACGCGAAGCGCTCCCGCACCTGCGCGATGGCGAGGCCCGCGGCGCTGCTGGGGGCCACGGCCGCCTGGATGCGCGAGAAGAGGTCGTTGTCCTTGATGCGCGCCGCCACCTGGGCGTGTGTGTGTGTATGTGCGCGCGCGCGCGTGTGTGCTTATGCCGTGTGCAAACACATGTGCTGGTGTGTGAGCAGGAAAAAGATTGTGTAAGCACACTGCACGCTTTTGCATGTGTGCGAGTGCAGCAGAAATTGACTCACTGCCGACGACAAACGCGGCGTGGGCGCCCTTACCAAGCGGACGCCCATCCTCTGCTTCCGGCTGCCTGGCTCATCCAGGTATTGGCCGTCCAACACTCCACATATCCTCCTTTCCCCCAAATAGCCCCGCTTCATAACCCCTCCTAGCTGCCCTGCACCCCGCCCCACCCCGCGTCCCACACGGCCCGGCGTGTGCACACGCGCTCACACACACACACACACACACGCACGCACCTCCGCCGCCTCCCTGGCGCAGTCTATCGCCGCAAACGCCTCCGCCTTTTTCGCGCTGTCGGGCATGCGTCCGATGAGCCTACCAGCAGGCGGGCGTGCATGCAGGCGGGAAGATGGCGTGTGCGCAGACGGCGTTGGGGGTTGGGGCCGTGGTTGGCATAGCAGGCAGCGTTTTGAAAGATTAGGGGAAGGGGGGCTGTCCAGAGGGTCGTGTGGAGGGGGCCGGATACGCCTAATTGATGGCAGCGACACAGCAAGCTTCAACATCGCCCCGATCCTTTTGGAACGGCGCTCGGCGCAACGCTGTGCCACGATAACTCAAGACCGCTGGAGCCAAATGCCACCGCAAACCCCGCACCTGGCCTGGTACTCCCGGGGTGCGCCCCCACGCTGTGCTGACGCCAGCACTGCGTCCCACCCCATCACGGGCCCCTGGCACAGGAGGGGTTTAGAATCAGGGTTTGGGGCTTGGTTTGTGGAATCAGGGTTCAGAGGTTGCGCGGGGTCTAACGGGCGTCCCCAAGCGGGAGTGTGGGAAGGGGGAGACGGCCCACGGCGGGGAGGTGGAGGCGGAGCAATGGATGCCAGGGGCACGCGGCAATGCTGTCGCGCCTGGTACCAGGATGGTGCGTGTGCTTGAACCATTGCATGCAGCGAAACCATCAACTAATCCGGCTGCAGTTAGGCGGCCTGGATAGCGGCCAATGCAAGCAGTAACACTGGCGCTGGGTCCTGTCGCCAGGTCAATCCCAATCTCCCCCGACACGCCGGTGATCTATCATCCACCTCTCAACCCCCCTTGATGAACAGCCCACGACAGACCGACGGCGTGCCGTTGTGTCATCAAACGGCTCGCAACAATGGTGGATAGGGGCCGGTGGTGGCAGGCCCCTGTCAAGGAGACAGCCCCTCTACAGTACTCCCAGCCGCCCGCACCTTGGCCTTCTCTGCCGCCCACTGGTCCAGGGCCTCCCAGTCCCGCGCCTCCACCAGGGCCCGCAGCTTCAGCCACTGCCACCTGCACACACATGGGGTCGGGGGTGGGTCGATTGGTGTGGGG
>NW_014011194.1:0-9251 GCF_000611645.1 Monoraphidium neglectum
GGCGCGGCGCGCCAGGCGGCGGCCGCCGGCGGCCGGGCGGCGGAGGCGGCGCAGCCTGTCGTGGAGCGGGCGCCTGGTGCTGTCGGCCGCACCCTCTCAGGTTTGTTTGGGCCCGGGGCTCTCTCCGAGCCTGCTGTTCTTTGCAGAAGCGATGACCTGGATGGAAGTTGAATCTAAAGGCACATGAGAATGCTGTGTAGCGCACCCTTTCCGCGCAACACGCGGCGAACAGCAGCGGTTACTCCCAACGTGCGCCGCCGGCCACAGCGACCCAGTATCGCTTCGCGCCCTGCCGGTTTCGACCCCTCAACACCCCGCAGGCGCACTGAGCATGGCCGCGTGGTCGCTGACGAGGATCGCGGCCGCGGGCATCGGCCTGCAGGCGGCGCTGTTGCGCGGCCTCGGCGGCGCCGCCCTGGGCGCCGGCGGCGCCGCGGCGGCCGCCGCGGGGCCGGTGCTGTCGGCCGGCGCGCGGGCGGTCGCGGCGCCGATGGGCGCCGTCGGGCGCGATCTGCGAAACATGGTGCTTGGGCTCCCGCCTGGAAACCATCAATCAGAAACCGAGGGCGGAGACGCGCCCCCAAAGACACGCTGGGTGGCGCCAGATTTTGAGGCAGACGAGTGGGCGCAGGGCCCGGATGGCAGCTACGCGTTTGCCGCCGCCGCCGCCGGCTTTGGCGGCGCCCGGCCTGTCGAGTTTCTGGCGGCGGCGTCGCTGGATCTGGTGCGGCGCCTGCGCGCGTGCCTTGACCAGTCCGCAGACCGCGTCGAGTCGCTGCGCCGCTGCAAGCCGCGCGAGGCAGGCGGCGCCACCGCCCGCAGCGGCGGCGGCGACGGCCGCGGTGCGCAGGGGGCGCGCGGCGCGGGCGTGGACGCCGCGGCGGGTGGAAACGTTCCGCCGGCCGTGGTGGTGCGGGCAGAGGCGGCGGAAGTCGAAGAGGTGGTGGATCTCTTAGAGGGAGATCTGCGGGAGGCGCTGCAGCTGCTGGACGCGCTTTCGGGCGCCGTCGACGGCATCCAGCGCGGCGGCGGCGCCGCTTGGGGCGCGGGCGGCGCCGCCGGCGGCGGCGGGGGCTGGTCCTGTGGGGTGGCGAGTGGCGGCGGCGGCGGCGACGCGGGGGTGCCGTGGTGGGAGCGGTGGCTCGCGGCGCTGGTGCGCGTCGGCGCGGTGGTTTGGGCGTCGCTGGTGCTGCTGGTGCCGACTGCCTCCTTTGTGCGGGAACTGGTGCTCCAGCCGAGGGAGGCGGTTGCCGCGGCCGCGGCGGCGGCAAAGGCCGCGACCGAAACGGCCGCACAGGTGGTGGTTGGCGTCAATCCAGGCGGCGCCGGGGGCCAGCAGGAGGAGCCCCCCTGCGCGGCGGTGCGCGAGGGGCTCGGCGAGGAAGACGAGCGGGCGCTGCTGCGCGCGGCGGGCGGCCTGGGGGGCGGCGTTTTGCTGCTGCTGCTGGCGAGCAAGGTCTTTGGGCGCGGCGGGGGCGGCGGCGGTTACGGCGGTTACGGCGGCCGCGACAGGAGGCGCGGCCGCAGGCGCGGTTGGGGGCGGCGCAAGGGACCGGTGGGGATTGCGCCGGATGTGCGGGGCGACTACGTCCACCACTACGGTGATTTGATAGTGGGGCCCGCGGGGGTGGTGGGCGCCAGCGCGCATGGCGCGAGGTGAGGTGAGGAGCTGGCGCGGGCGGCAAGGATGGGGACAATTGAGAGCTAGGCGCAGCAAAGCGTTGATTGCATGTTTTGAGTTGCTGCTGGCTGGGCGCATGTTGGTCTTCATATCTTCATGTCCGTGCATGGCAAGCAGCCCGCGGGAAGCAGGGGCAGTTGGCAGGTAGCAGCAGCATCACATGTAGTGTTTGAGCTGTTTTGAGAGCCGCAGTGGAATGCATTGTCGTGCAAGTAAGGACGCGTTCCGAGATGTTTTGACTGTGCTTGTGCCAGCGTTTGCGCACGTACTGGGTTGAATTTGCGCGAGTAGCAAGTCTGTAGTGGTAGGTAGTATATCGTCAGTGGAGCATGACCACCGGGGCGTCGGTATCCGCGGGTGACCTCTGCCACCTAAACATGTCAGCTGCAGCTCTGGATGATGTTCCGAGTGCGCAACCCTCCCACATCATATCATACTGGCTGATTGTTCGCGATTCGCATGTCAAACATCAATTCCTCTGTATATTGACGTTCGAAAGCCCACATAACACGTTGTCACGTCACGGTGAAACCTCCCGCTGAATCTTGATAAGCCCACGGTGGCAGTCTATCCAAGCAAACGCTATGCTGGCTTGGCTGGGAGGATCGTCCAAGCTCAAGAAACGCAAGCAAAAACCTGAGTCCAACCATCAAGGGGCGGGCGTGAAGCGACGGCACGTGGACGTCATGCCGCTGGACACAGCTGCTGCCCGCTGGGACCGTCCAGCCCCACCGCCGCACGCCCCGAGCCAGCAGGTGAAGGCAGACAAGGAGGTGGCCAAGGCAGGCAGCGAGATCCAGAACACCGCGCCCACAGCGGCGCTTGCTGCCGCTGCCCAGCTTGAGCGGCCAGAGAACCAGGTCGCGTCCCCTGCCGCCTCTTTTGATCTGTGGATGCTTGGTGGCCCCGGGGCCGCAACCAGCATGGCACCCACATCCGCAGCCTGCCTCAGCGCTAAAACTGCGCCTCCTGCTGCCGCGACCGTGGCTGCTGAGCGCGCGCGGCGCCTGGCGCAGGAGGCGGCAGAGGCCAGCGCAAGCGCCAGCGCTTGCGCCGGCGCTCCATCAGACGAGCCGCGGTGTGAGGGCATCGAGGAGGGGCAGGACAAGACGCCTGGCGGCATGGCAAGCTCGCCTGTTGCAGGGGCAGCGCATCTGAAGTCTGGAGAAGGGAGGCGTTGGGAGGGCATTTCATCATTCGATTTGGCGTTCCTGGGTGCTTCTTGACTCTTAGCCGAGCTTTTGACTTTCAGGTGCTTGCGCTGAGGTAACCACCAACTTGATATTGGCTGCGGGCTGCAATAATATGCCTTCGGCCGCCGAGGTCGGCCGCCCGTTGCCGCGCTTGACAGTGATTTTCCTTGACTCGCACACTAAGAGAGATTACACTTCTAAACTTGCATCCACAATGCATGGTAGCGGTGACCTTAGACGCAAGAATCAACCATTTGCGCGGTAATCTAGTTTGCATTGTACAGATCACGATATGCGGCCCTTGCAATCGACGGCAGCATGCCCCGCCTGGCACGCGTCGCCGCTCCCAAAGCGGACCGCTGCTGCCCGAGCAGGGCTGCCACATCCAGCCCCGCTGCCACCCTCCAGCGACGGCGGCCGGGCCATGAGCATAAGGGCTTCACTGCGGCGGCAGAACCTGCTTAAGGAACGCTGACACCGCCGCCAGCTCAGAGGGCACCGCGCTGTGGCCCATGCCGCGGTACGTGTTCAGCTCAGCATCCGCCCCGAGCTCCTTGAGCTTGTTGTGGGTGTTGACGCCAAAGCCGTAGTTGACCTGGGGGCCGGGCCATGCGGGGTGGGAGGTGGGGCGCACCGCATGATGACGGCATGTCGAGCCCAGTCTAGGGGTGTTGCGGACGGAGGCTGGTCCGGTACCGTGCCGCATGGAGAGGCGAGGCGGGAACGGGGAGGGGGGGCATGCAGGTCTAGCATGCGGGCTGCACCAGTGGAAAGCCATGCATGGCCAAGCCGTGCGCTGCAGAGGCGCTGGCACCACATGGCCGCAGGAAATTCAGGGACCTCCCAACAGTGCCCTTTGAGGTGAGGGTCGCCGCCCCATGCCTGCCAGCCGCAGCCGCGCTCACCACCATGTCCGCGTCCCCATGGCACTGCAGGACGGGCGTCTTTGCATTGGCCGCACTGAGGATACCGGGCTCGTTGCGCAGGGGCAAGTACGTGCTCAGGCCTGGGGTTTGAGATTTATGGGGTTGTGGTTCATCAGCAGTCACATGCACGTTCAGTCCATGGCAGCGGATGCAATGGCTGCCAAGGGCTTCACCAGGCATCGAGAGGCTTGAACCTCTGTCCCTCTTGCCATGCACTTGCCATGCACATGCAAATGCTGCGCATGCATGTGTGCATGCGCACATGCGTCGCCATGCATGCCCAGCCCACCGGCCCCCATGGCCACGCACCCACGATGCCTGCCAGCTTCTTCTCAGATCGCAGCATAAGCAGCGCCACCGCGCCGCCCTGGCTGAACCCCGCCACCACGATGCGGTCGCTGGGGACGCCCTCGCGCTCCTCGGCGGCAATCAGGGACTCGATGTACCTTTCAGGGGTTGGGGGGCCCGAGTAGGTGACTTGTGTGCATAGCGTTGGTGGTATGTGCAAAGGGTTGGTGGACTGCAGGCACGCGACGAGAGTGGCCGCATACATGATGGAAAAGCAACATAGAAGGAATGGAAGTGCAGGCAGGCACAACGCCGCCCTCTATCAATGAATTCACTGCAAAAGGATTGCTGTTCATAAGATGAGAGCAGCTGCTGACCCGAACGACGAGGAAAGAAGGGCGAGCAGCAGCGCCAGGCTGGCGCCCCAAGCTCGCACCGCTTGCTCTCCACAAGCCCCGCTTCGTCCTCTTTTTGGTCGATGTCCTCCAGGGATGAGATATCGTACCAGCCCGGCATGCGCATGCCCTTGTTGATGCTGATGGGGCGCTGCAGGGGCCAGGGCAGGGCGCGGCCGGGAAGGAACGGCGGTTGGACGTGGGTTGCGGAGGGTTGGATCTGTACTGCAGGTGGCAATGCCTTTGTGCAGACCCGTAAGGGTACACGGGGAGATGGAGCTGCAGCACTGCCGTTCGAATGCCATTCCCACAGCCACAATGTCAAGCACCAGCAGCAGGGCTGAGGCGGGCAGATCCTGACCATGGCTGACGCGCATCCCCCACCCACCAGTGGCGCATGGGGAAACACAAACTTGACCTGCGGGTTCCCCGGGGCCCACTCGTCACCAACCGCAGCCCAGCCGTCGCCGGAGTCACCCAAGCCGTCTGGAAAGCAGGGCAGCGGCAGGAGACGCGGATTCGAGCAAGTGTAAGGGACGGACGGCCAGCTGCATGCAGCAAGGTGGCATTTGGATGAGAGCGAATTTCAGGGTCGGCACAAGCAGCACGCGGCAAGTCGTGTGTCGATGGGGCGGTGCGGATTGCAAGTTGGTCGGGCGATCGCGTTGGAGCTCACGCAGCATGAAGACGGTCGCGGTGTGCTTCTGCTGCGCCCGCAGCACGATGGGCGGCCGGTAGTTGAGCGGCATGGTGTCCACGCCGCTGCCGCCGCTGTATGCCCTGGTAGCCACGCCCCCGACCCGCTGCTGCTGTGCCTGCTGTCGCTGAGCACCTGCCTGGCGATCGGCAGGGGCCGCCGCAGCAGGTGCTGCTACGGGCGCAACACGTGCCTTGCTGGCGACTGAGCAGACTGGGTTCGGCCCAGCCACGCCGTTGGTGCCTCCACACAGGCGCTTCAGGTGAGGCCGTGCAAGGTGCAGAAACACGGGCATGACAAGCACAAGGAGAGACGCGATCAGCAACACCCGTGTGGTCTTGGATAGGTTGATAGGATCCAGTACTACCAATCGACGTGCTATTCTCCTTGCCACGGGCGGTGATCTGGCTTGTCTGACTCCGGTGACCCGGGCGTCGGGTGTGTCGACCCGCTTCTTGTCAGAGAATACACGATGTGCTTTCTCTGACATAATTTCCAATGAAACAATGGACGATGCCGCTTTGTCTGCAGAACAGCACCCTTCGCCTATTGAACGCCGCTTGTCGTGGCCACTGGCCAGGCGGTGTCGGGTGTGTTGGGCTGAAGGGGCCACCGAATTGCATGCCTTCCGCGGTGGTGAATGAGTATCACGTATAGAGGGAGGAAGAGAAAATCACAACGCAGTGTGCACGATAGGGCTATGTTGCATTTGCACACACGACCAGAACCAACAAGTCCATGGGTTGAGGGCTTTCTCTGGCCTTGCACAGCACAACCGCAACCGTTGCCGTACACGTTTGAAACTTCGCTACATCATCCGATGCGCGCTATCAATATCCAGGCGCCACCACCCTGACAGGTCTATCGGGGCGATCCAGGCAAGGCCGCGGACCCTGTTGTACGGCCCGCCTCCAGCGGCCTGCTGAAGAACCAGGGTCGGCCCAGCTGTCCTTGCCAAAACCTGTGGACCATGACTCATAAAGTGGACTCTTGTAGAGCCTATGCTTTTGGACGTGTGCTTGTCTACTGCTGGCTGTGTGCTGGCCCCCCACCCTATAATCAACCACTTGCATCGCATCGCCGGCAAGGTTGGCATCTCGGACATCTGCTGGCATATATCTGCGGTGTACAAGGGAGCCTGCTGAGTCGCACAGGGTGTCAAACACGATCACAGCATGCCAATGTATGCAAGAATGACAAATGTATTGGCTACAATCATGGCGAGAGGCGGCGCCCAAGGTGAAAACTGGGTGATTCAAGTGCAGTGGGTTGCGCCACACACAACCCAGAAACTCACAGCAACATGATGCGTGCACAGCACCTGCGCCACCGATGCCACACGGTGCAAACCTGCATGCCCATGTTGATGAAATTTATTAAGTAAGGCCGGAACGCTATGCATTTCTTGCGGTGTTGTTGCCAGCACCTTGGTGAGAAACTTCAAAGCAGACTCGGATATTACATCGAGGTAGTGTTCGACTGATCTTCACATTTGTGGGTTTATACACAAACACCAATGCCCCCGCGTGCCACAGCGACCTGGTGGAGAGCGGCAGAGCAACAACCCTGAGACCCTGCCCCGGCCTAGTGGCCAGCAGCCGCTGGAGGGGTGCCGCAGGCTGGGTCAAGGGGCAATGACAGCGTAGCGGCAGGCAAGCTCCCGTTTGCACTGTCAACAGTGGCCTGTTGCTGCTGCCTATTACTGGTTCTGCTGCTGCTGCTGTTGCTGCTGCTGCTGCTGCCGCTGCTGCTCTGCAGGGGCAGCCGCCTTGCTACGAGCCGACGACGGCTGAGTCCGCATAGCCTGCTGCAGCTAGGCTGCACCCGCTCCAACAGCACGTTTGTCGGTCCCAGCATGCGTTGCATTTCTTGGGGCACCCGCCTGGGCAACCCGTGCAACGGCGGGCTTGGCTACACCTGAGGCGGAGGGGCTAGCGGGCGCCCGTTTCGGCGGCGCCTGCGGTTGTTGCTGCTGCTGCTGCTGCTGCTGCTGCTGCTGCTGCTGCTGCTGCTGCTGCTGCTGCTGCTGCTGCTGCTGCTGCTGCTGCTGCTGCTGCTGCTGCTGCTGCTGCTGCGGCTGCGGCTGGCTCTGCTGCTGCTGTGGCTGCTGCTGCGCGCCCATTACGGCCTGCTGCTGCGCCATCATTGCCTGGTACATGGCCGCCTGCTGCGCCTGCGTCGAGGCCATGGGATTCTCGCCAACAGGCACGGGTCCCATCATCCCGCCAAACATGGGCGGCATGGCGCCGCTGGGGCCTGCAGCGAGTCCCCCCATAAAGGGATTTGCCAACATTGGGTTGGGCAAAGGCGCAAGGCCACTGCCGGGCGACCTGCCAGAAGGAATACCTGGCTCTGAGTCCATGAACTCTGACCATATGCCTGTCGGTGCGCCCAGCAGGCCGCGGCTCATGATAGCGGCGTCCAGCAGGCCGCCGCCCCTGAGGGAGGCGGCAGCTGCGGCTCCACTGCACAGGAGCAGGAGGGCTGGGGCAGTGGGCGGGGATGAGCTGGTGAGCAGACAAGCAGCAACCATGCTGGTGCGGTTCTCCACCAGATTTCAATTTGCAATGTACATTTCAGACAGCGCGGGCAACAGCGGCCTGCGTATGGCAGGTCCCAATCGAATTCAGTATCGCGGCGCAGCGCGAGCGGCGGTTGCAGCGGCGGTCGTGACCAACTTGCTGCGTTTCATTCACGCTTGTGCTGATCACGTCAAATGCATGCATCCGCATATAATTCGCAATTCTCACCCGCCACGCTGCGAGCCATCGTTTTTATACACGCTGCTGTAGACAGCTGAGCGCGACGGTTTCAGCTGAATGTGATCCTGATGAATTGAAAGCGGTCATTTAAAAGTTTTCGGGCTTGCTGTGTTTGCCGGCACCATCGTCCCAGGTCGCAGCTGCGCAGCAACGACCAGCACCCGACACACCTGGGTGACACCAGCCCACTTGCACTGCACGCTTCCAACTCGTTCGACCATGAATCAAGGAGCGGTACCCCCACCAAAGATTGTATTGCATTAAGGTCACGACTCTCGGCACTGCCTATGGAGGTATGGCTCTACATGATGAATTGCCGCATGCGACGCGACTTGACTCAAGCACTGGCAATACCCTCCTGCCTGCATGGATGGCACAAGGCCCTGCACAAGAGCAGTGCCCTGCCTGTTGGCAGGTCAACTCCTGGATTGCTTTACATCGCCCGGCCGCAGCGATGCGCCGCCAGGGTTTTGTGTGGCATGTGTGGCCACCGCGGGACGCAGTGTGTTGGTTCCGCGCAACTGTCGGCTGCGGCCGGATCCCTCTTACCACATCACATCGCAACACACCGTAGCAGACACAGGAGGGCATCCCAACAGCCACCGCATGCCTCTCCCATTCTTCCCCCCAAAAAAGTGCCGGCCAAGACAAGCACGGGCAAAGCTGCTCGCCCACAGGGGCCGCAGGTTGGCCCCAGCTCGTGCGAGGCGAGCAGGCCGTAGCCCTGCTAATCGCGGTGCTCCCGCAGCTCTGCCTCCTTGGCCTTGCGTAACCGGTCCGTCTCCGCGATGAAGCGGTCGTAAAGCTTCTGCACCTGAAGCGGGACAACAGGAGAAAGGGGGGGATCCGGGCCGGGCCCGCGTCAAGACGACAGCCTCTTGGTTGCCCACCTGCGTGCGCGCCCAGGGTGGGCAGCGGCCGCCCAGCGACCGCCGAGGCGCCCGCGGCGGCGGGGTCAGCAGGGGCCGGCTGTTCTCCGCCCCCGCCACAACGCACGGGCTCCATCCGGCCGTTCCCCCGGGCGCGCTCCGCCCCGTGCCTTCCCAGGTGGTTGGATGACCAGCAACGCACCTCCTTTTCTGCGCGCTTGCGGTCGTCCTCGGAGGCGCCCTTGAAGGCCTTCTTGGCGGCGTCCATGCCGCGCTGTCGCGCGTGCCGGATGCTCTGGTGGGCTGCCTCCTGCTCCATTGACACCAGCTTCACCATCTGGGGAGCAGACGGCGGAAAAGGAGTGGGACACAAGAGTTTTGGCGATGATTGTGAGTGTACAGAGGGAGAGACAAAGAGAGGGAGTGTGTTTGTGTGTATG
>NW_014011193.1:0-9245 GCF_000611645.1 Monoraphidium neglectum
GTCGCTGAGCTCTGCGGCCACCACCAGGGCCCTGTCAGTAATGTGCACCCCGTGGTGGTCCTCGTACTTCTGCTTCAGGCCGCGCAGGATCTGCACCGTGTCCACCACAGACGGCTCCCCCACAGTGACCATCTGGAAGCGCCGCTCAAAGGCCGCGTCCTTCTCAATGTGCTGGCGGTACTCCGCCAGGGTGGTGGCGCCGATGGTGCGCAGCTCGCCCCGCGCTAGCATGGGCTTCAGCAGATTGGCTGTTGGTTTTGGGGGGAGGTGAGAGTGGGGCCAGTCGGTCCTCAACAAGAGGAAAACATAACTCAGAGGTCTGCATGCACCAGCAGCCAGGCTGCCCACCTGACCAGGCTGGCAAGCCAACACTGCCTAAAAACTGAACGTGAACCCAACCACTCAAAAGGGCCGATTGCCTGGAACCCCAGCTGCTCACTCTGCGCAACCCTCCACTGCGCGCCGCGGGCCGATCCTGCCGCGACTCGCCCTCGATCGCCACCAGGCCCCACCCACCCGCGTCCATGGCGCCCTCGCTCTTGCCGGCCCCCAGCACCACGTGCATCTCGTCAATGAACAGGATCACGCGCCCCTTGGCCTCCTTGACCTCGGACAGCACGCTCTTGAGCCGCTCCTCAAACTCGCCGCGGTACTTGGCCCCCGCCACCAGCAGGCCCATGTCCAGAGAGATCAGGCGCACACCCTTGGGGCGCGAGGGGAGGAGTGCCAGAGGTTTGGGTTGAAGCAATGTGGGGGTTGGCCAGAGGGGGGTGGGGCAGGGGAACAGCCGCTCCTCAGAGACAGCCCCCACTGAGTTTGACAGGTGTAGGAAGCAGCATGCTTGTGTGCAGCTGCAGCAGCCACTTACAGCCGTGCTGATACGGGCAGTGCTCACTCAGCAGCCCAACCCAAAGGCTCATCAGACTTCCCCTCCTTTTCAGGCCCTGCGCCCCGCGCTTGTGCGGGCGCTGCGCCCCCCTCCGTGCCGCCTGGTGTGGCCCCCCCCACCTTGAGATTCTCCGGGACGTCATTCATCACAATGCGCTGCGCCAGGCCCTCCACGATGGCCGTCTTGCCCACCCCCGGCTCCCCCACCAGCACGGGGTTGTTCTTGGTGCGGCGGCTCAGGATGCGCACCACGCGCCGGATCTCGTCGTCGCGGCCGATGACCGGGTCCAGGCGGGCCGCGTTGGCTGTCAGGTCGGTGCCATACTTGGCCAGCGCCTCAAAGTTGGCGTCAGCACTGGCGCTGTCGATCTTCTGCTCCTGTGGGCAGTTTGGGCCCAGGGTGAAGGGCAGTGTTGTGAGATGCAAGGCTTGATGGATGGAGGGTGAAGGTGACATGGGGCCTTGCAAAATGCAGGTAAACTTACACAGCCAAACACCATTCACTGCGCTGCTCTGCCTGCCAAGCAGTGTGCACCAGTGTAGCCGAGCCCCTGTCGCAACCGTCCTCACCTGCGGCCTGACCTCCTTGACGGCCGCCTCCACAGCTGCAGGCGTCACTCCAGCCTCCCCCATGGCCGAGGTGACATCAGGGTCGTGGATGAGCGCCAGCAGCAGCACGTCCGCGCCCAGGTATGCGTCACCGCGCGCGCGCTGCTCCTTCTGAGCCCTCTTGATGGTCTTGTCCAGGGGTGGGCCCAGGAAGACGTCGCCGGCGCTGTCGCCCTGCACCTTGGGCAGCCGGATCACGCGCTTGCGCAGCGTGCGACAGAGGGAGCGCCACGCCTCGTCGCCGGCGGCCTTGACCACGGCCTGCTTGCCGATGCCTTCGTCAAACATGGGCACCGCCACATGCAGCGGCAGGATCTGCTGCTGCTGCTGCTCCTCAGCCAGCGCAGCCGCTGACTGGAGGAACCCGGTCACCGCATCCGTGAACTTGTTGGCGCCCTGCATGGCGGCTATGGACGCCCCACGATACAGCCTGCGGCAGCCGTTGTGCACGTGGTGGGTCAAGAGAGGTTACTGTCAGCAGCTGGGAAAAATGCTGCATGGGCGCTAAGGTGGGGCGCGCTGCATCAGCATGCTGTGCGTCGAGCTGCTAGTCGCGGTCAGGGCATACGATACGGTTCACACTAAGGGTTGAAGCTCTTGCTGTATAATCACAAAGGTAATGGACATCCCGCTGAACCGCACCGGTGTGGGGCACCTCGCTGCCTCCTTCGGAACCCACTTTCAGGCCTTTACTTGCGGCCAAGAACGTCGGTGCATGAAGTTAAGCCCTCGCACCTTTGTATTGTGTCAGCAATCACTTGCAACTGAACTCCACAACTTGCGAGTTACTGTATGCGACCGTTCTCAACGACAGGCGAGATAGAGAGTTAGATGGGCGCGTCGATGCGCAAGTAGCTTTTTTAAACAGGCGCTGGCAGACGCGAGCCGTGGCTATATGCGCGCCCGAGGAGAGGTGTCAGAGCGTCTAGGACGTTCGCGATGTGTCGAAGATGCTTCTGCGGCTGACGAAGCTAGTGGGCATTATGCTTATATACGCGATACCGACACTTTTCTGGAAAGGAACGGACCCGGCAGGAGCGGTTCCCTGCACGGCGTCACTAGCATTCCGCACGGGGTGTTGTGCTGCACAACCCAGGGCGGGCAGCTAGCTATGACCTCAAGCAGCACGCGATGTCGTGGCTATACGCAAAGCAGTTGGGTCCAGAGATGTAAGCATCGCCACAGCTTGCGCAGTGCCAGCGGTCACAAAGGTGCCACTCCAAGATATCCACGCATTGAGGACACGTTGCTGTTGTCGTCGGCTGCCCCTGCAACAAGAAAGCAAGGCTTCTAACGTTTGCACAGCAGCCATCCAGCTGAGACAAAGTTGTACTAGGCATAGTGCTCAATTCGGCACCAGGGCAGAGATGTGACGGAACGGGAGAGGGCACACCCAACAGCCGTTTCGCTTGCAGGCGACCTGATTTTTTTGCCCCAGGCCCACAACCTGGATGGGCCACCCAGATAACGGAACGGGAGAGGGCACACCCAACAGCCGTTTCGCTTGCAGGCGACCTGATTTTTTTGCCCCAGGCCCACAACCTGGATGGGCCACCCAGATAAGCTGGGGCCAACCCAAACAATGAGTGCATTCGCAGTCTACAAGAACCTTGACACATGCACGCTTGTCTTACACCTTTTTGCCTTGGCAGCACCGCGGCACAGCTGGTGCTGCGACCGGCCCAGCCGCGCTGCCAGGCAGGCCTATAACAAGAGAGTAGACCGCGACAGCGGCCCCTGCAAAGCCCAAGAACAGCGTCGAATAGCCAGGGCCGCGCCCCTCGCCGTTGCCGGCGCCATCAGGTGTCTCGTCCGCACCGCGGCCGCTGCCAGCGCCACTGCCCCCGCCACCGCCACCGCCGCCGCCGCTGGCCCCGCCACCGCCGCCGCTGGCCCCATCATCGCTGCCACCGTCGTCCAGCAGGATGCGGCTGCCGCCGCGGCCGCCCGGCCTTTCGGGCACCACCAACCCGGGTCCCGCCGCCTGATCGCTCTGCTGCTGCACCTCTGGTCCCCCACGGCTGCTGCCCCCGGCAGGGCGCCCCACCACGGGTGATGCGGGCGGGGCCGCGCCTTGACTGACATCAGCAAATGGCGAGCCACGGCCGCCACGGCCGCCAGGACGGCTGTCGATTGGAGAGGATGCTGGGGGCGCGGCGCTGGCGCCGCTTGTGTTCGCCAAAGGAGATTCGCGACCGCCACGGCCGCCAGGACGGCCTATCAGTGGCGACGCAGGTGCAGCCGTGTTACTAGCCACATCAGAAAATGGCGATTCCCGGCCGCCGCGGCCGCCTGGGCGGCTGTCGATTGGCGAGGATGCTGGGGGCGAGGCAGTGGCGCCGCCTGTATCGACAAACGGCGATTCGCGACCGCCACGACCACCAGGGCGGCCAACTAGTTGCGAAGTGGGTGCCGCAGAATCACTGCTGCTGACAAGATCAGCATCGGAACGGCCGCGGCCGCCAGGACGACCGCTGAGGAGCGACGAGGGCAGCTCAACGTCGCCTGGGCTGGCCGCCCCACGTACAACTGCGCCGCGGCTGCTGCGGCCACCAGGATGAGGCGTGGTAACCCGCAAATTGCGCGAGATCAGGCTACTGGCACACGACAGGCTGGCGCGGCGGTTGCCGCCCCCGGCAGGACGGATGAATGACACAGCTGCGCTGCGACAGGCGCAAGCGCCGCACGCTGTCCGACCTGACAGGCCGCCAACCCTTGTGTGCTGCTGCATTTGCAGATGCTGTCGCACTGCGGAGTTCGCAGTCTGATCACTATGTAAGGTGTGCCAGGCAGTGGTTGTTGGGGTCAGGGGTGCAAACTGCGCACAGTTGCATGCATGCACTGGCTGAGCTCCAGGTTGGTGCGTGCGCCACACCACAGACCGCAGACAGATGCGCAGTTGGGATTATTTATATGTGAAATCATACGTGAGATCGGCAGCCACGGCCGCGCACCGTCTATGGCAGCTGCGGCGAGCTTGATCTCTACAACCGCGCGTAATCCATGCACAGAAATTGGCAATATAAGATGTCCAATACATGCAGCATGGCCTTGGGCCTCCCATGACATGGCTTCAAATCAATCCTCCCTTTCCAATCGGCGGACCCACCCACCACACCCGACTCGGGTGCTCGGAGCTGCACCCGGGCAACAGGCTCAAGCATGCACAACCCCGCTTGCCTCGTTGCACACCTCAGCCGCACATCGTGCTGGTCTAACCAGCCGTGGGGAAATTCTCGGGCCCAGGTTGACCACGGAAAGCCGCCGCACCACCTCGACGGAAGTCGGGTCTGTGCTGTCAGCTGGAGCAGTCCTGCTGCTGCTAGCATGGCATTCACGGCCGTCCCTGCACGATACCCTTGCACGTACTGTATGCATCTGCAGTGTGAAAGCTGCTTAGCACAGCAATTGCGCAGGGCGAGGTCTGGAGTCTTGAGTGCTGCAGGGCCCTGTTTCTCGTGACCCCCCCTGCGTTGATGCTCATTGTCGTGCTGCCCCTCTCCATGCTGCAGCAGCAGTATTAGTTGCAGCAGGATTGACACTGCCAGACCCCATTATGCTCCAAAGGCTGTTTTGGGGACAGAGGCTCTCGTGGTCAACAGCTAGCTTCGCAACATTCGCCCCGCCCCATGAATTGGCGTGTGTGTGTGCAAGGCTGTGGGATAAGTTCCTGCTCACAGTCATGCCTATAAATGGTGCAAGGAGGTTGTAATCATAATCGTTACAGAGTTCGCCAGCTGTGCACGCGAGGATGTTGTGATTCGATGTACTGAATGTGGGAGACAGAAGGTGGCCCCGACCAGTCGAGCTTTGAAGTGATTCCTCCTGCTTAACTCCCCCGCCCCTCATCTACCCCGTCCACCCCTTGATCACAAACGGTGTACCATCTGCTAAACATGACGTGGGGAAGAAGCGCAGCCACGGGCTGTCACACCCAAAAGCATGTGAGGTCACACAGCCGATGCATGGTGCATGCAATGGCTGGGGAGGTGCGAAGGAGGACCTTGCGTCTTTAAAGCTGCACTGTCTGCTGATTGACGCATCCGTTAATGGACTCTATGGACTCCCACCATCTCTCAGACGTCGCCAGTGTTGCCAGCTTCGCTGGTGCGCTTTCGAGACCGCTTCTGCCCGCGGCGGCTGGCCCTCTCAACACTGCCCTCAACAACAGCAGCCACCTCCGCGACAGCGTGCGCTGGCGCGGCCTCCTTGGCCTCACTGGCAGCAGGCACGCCCTCGGAAGCCGCTGCTGTCCCCTCATCCTGCAGTCCTGCCTTGACAGGCGCGCGCTCTTCGCCGCCAGACTGCTCAACTGCTATGTCTGTCGCCATCGCCGACACGCCCAGCAGCAAGTCATCCGGCACCGGCGCCGCCGCTGCATGCACACCCGCCTCCGCCAAGGGAACTGCTCCCGCCACTCCCGACAAAGCCACAGCAGCAAGCTCTGCTCCAGTTGGGGCTGGCGCCAAAGGTTTCCGTGCGGCAGGCGGGGGCATGCTGCCGCTGGAGGGGGTGGCTGCCGATGCAGGCCGCGGCGGTGGGCCCGCCACAGCTTCGTGCTGGCCGACAATGTCACCCTCGCCCTCTGGCAGCTGCTCTCTCTGCTCAAGCTGCTCCTCTGCCTGCTCCTCCTTGTGCTGCTGACGCCGCTGCTGTCGCTGCTGCTGCCTGTGCAGCTGCTGCAGGTGCTGCTGCTGCTCCATTTGCTGCTGCTGCATAGTAGCCAGCATCTTTTCAAACTCCCCGGCGATGGCGCTGTAGGCCTGCTCACTGCAGGAGCCAGGAGTTTGTGGTGGTGATGGGGTAAGAACGGGCCCCACTGTGCTGCGCATCGTCACAAAGCACGGGGGTGACATTGCTGCGCAGATCGCGGGGCAAGCCCTGCTCAACCCAACACCCTCAACCAACCTGCGTGGCGAGACGGGAGGAAAGGTCGCTGCATCGATTGACAGCCCCAGGGGTCCCAGCAGGTGCTGTGTCCCAATCGCCTCGCTCACACCAGATGGGCTCTCGCCAGGGCTGCTGCTGGGCCCAGCACCCGCCGGTCCCTGCGCTTGCAGGGGATATGCAACGACTCAGAGCGAATTACGGTGGTGTGGCTGGAATGTGGTCCTTGAGGAAAGCAGATAGTCTTATGTGACGTCATCGATCTCCGGTCAACAGGAGCATAACATAGTAAACATGTGCACAGGAATTCCTTAGGCAAACCAACCTGCGCAGAGCGTGCTACGGTAGCAGGGGCTGCGACAGGTCCGACGCCGAAGCCATTGGCGTATAGCATGCTGCCATACAGCAGCTGCACAAGAGGAAACGAGGGTGTTTGTTCCGCAGAAACCTGCAGTGAGCGTCTCGGCTGCGAAGCGGCTCAAAGCAGCAGTTTTGTAATAACCCAAGGCTGTCGCAGTGGGCAGCGTGCGGGGTCCCCCACCCGTCCTGCAACCTTGCGCGGCCATGGCAGACCCACATCATGCGGCGTGTAGCGCTCGTGCGGCTCCAGCACTGCTTGGCCGTACTGCTCCAGGATCGCGTCCATGTCGCTGGTGCTGAACTGCGTCAGCTTGCCCGCCCCGTCAAACATGACCTGGGTGGTGCGACCACAGGCGGGGGCGCACACGTCGCACCGCCGTTGCAGGTGATTTGTGTGCCCTGCACGCTGCAACTTGCAGAACAGCCGCTTCTCCAGCGGTCCAGTGCGGCGATGCATCGGCCAGAGCGCTCTGCTGCGCCCGCGCTCTGCTGCCCGCCCGCGCGCACTCACTATGGCACAGGTCGTGTTGCACAGGACCGCCAGCTCCATGGCCTTGCGCATCAGCTTCAGCTTTCCCTTGGCATACACCACCTAAGGGATCGGGTCCAACGCTGTTTGGGTCGGGCTCGCTGCGCCAGTCGCCGGTCTTCTCTCCGGCCCCGGTCACTCACCTCACGCTGTTTGTCGTCCACGATATAGCGCAGGTCTATACTCCGCTTCATCTTGGCTACGCGAGAGGTCCTCCTAGCTGCCCTGGCTTCAACACGGAGGCACAGACCTTCGGTCAGCCAGAAGTGCCAGAGCGCTAATGGGCTTTTGATATTGCAAGTGATTTGTTTGTACACGTGGATGCACTGGCCGCAACGGCTCAAGAAGAACTAGCGACGCTCGCAGCGCCTCACACCCGGCCTGACTGCCTACTCGCACCGCTGGTGCTGAGGTGCCTCAGTGAGCAGCCGGCCGCTGCTAAGCATCACGTCATTGTGATCCCACATGTTTCAATGAGAAGAGAGCAGGGGATTTCAGGAGTTCATGCATCACTTGCGTTGACCATGGTCAGCTGAGAAGGGGGGGTTCGCAAGGGCAGCGTGAACCAATGCATTACATTGTGGAGTTGCGAGGCGAGGAAGTCAGTGTGAGGATGAAGCGTGTAGTGGCGAGGAGGCGTGCCCGGGCGCTTGTTATGGGTCTACCCCCGGCTGTCTTGGGAGGGTGCTGTTCGCCGTGCCGCAGCGACTGCGAGTGTGAGCTCGCTTCATGCCTCCACATCCCACCCGATCTCCTGCCCTGCCCACATGGGCACCACTGTGCTGCTGCCAAAGCCATAGTGCTCCGGGATGATCCAGGGCCGCTGCACCAGTGTGACTGTGCCGCTATTGCGGGGCAGACCGTAAAAGTCGGGACCGTGGTGGCTGGCAAAGCCTTCGAGCTTCTCCAGGGCACCAGCCTGGGCAGGAGAGGGGGCAGTACAGAAGACATCAGCGCAGGCCAAGACCAGTTGTGGCAGCAATCCACACGTTAAGCCATCGTGTTGGGGCAAAATGTGAGCATCACCAGGCTCAAATTCGGGGCAACCAGCGATGTTGCTGCCTTGTGCTAAAACTGTCTACCAGTCAATCAGCCAGGTGGACCCGCAATCGCCCCTTCATTGCCCCGCCCCCACCTGCTCAAAGGCTGTTGCGTAGAGGGCGAGCGCAATGGGCGCGCTGAAGACGCCCGCGCAGCCGCAAGGTGCCTCCTTGGTGTGGCGCGCATGGGGCGCCGAGTCGGTCCCCAGGAAGAACTTTGGGCTGCCGCTGGTGGCTGCTGCGGCGACAGCCTCACGGTGGCGCTCGCGCTTGAGGACCGGCAGGCAGTAGTTGTGGGGGCGCAGGCCCTTCTGCGCTCATATAGGGGTGTAGGGCATGGTGGGGGAAGAGGAGGCGTAGTCAGGGGGACTGAGCGCACAGCCGCCAACGATTATCCTCACAAAAATGCGCGTTCAAGTTCGCCTCTGCTGGCAGGCACGTTGTGGCTCCTTGTCCGTGCCACGCCGCCTCAGGTCACAGCTTGGCCTGACCCCCAGGCAGGGCATGCGCGCACCACAAAAAGCGCGTTGCGGTTGAGCAGCATGTGCTGCGGCGTGATGGTGGCTGCGACATGGGAAGGCGCACGTGCCACAAATTCAGCTGCGTCGGCTGTTGTTATGTGCTCCATCACCACCCGCAGATCCGGCACGCGGTCCAGCAAGGGGATCTAAAGCAGGGTGGGTATCAAGGGCGAAGCAGGGATTACAGCAATACGCACGCCCACACGAGCCATGCCCCAGAGTTATCGCCGCCTGTTGACCAAGGTTGGCAATACAAGGTTGGCCCGTTTGGTTTTGTTGAACGTGAGCTGGCTGCTCATCATCCACACCCACACCCAAACCCACACCCCACAACCCCAACCCCCCAACACTCCCACACCCCTTCGACCCAACAACCAACCCCTAGTCCCCAGACCTGACCCTTCTCTCCCC
>NW_014011192.1:0-7068 GCF_000611645.1 Monoraphidium neglectum
AGCCCCGACACCGTCCGGCTCGCGCGGCGCGACGCGCCCTGCCAGGCGCCCGCGCCGCCCCCGCCGCCGTCCCCGCTGCTCGGCGGCGCGGCCGCGCCGCCAGGCGCCCCCTCGGGCCCGCTGCTGTCGGCCGCCAGGCCTCCGCTCAGCGAGCGCCGCCACGACGGCAGCGCGACGCCTCCAGACAGAGGACCGCCAGACGCGCGCCGCGAGCCGCCGGCCGACGCCGACGCCGCCTCCGGCGCGGCCGTGCCCCTCCCGCCGTCGCCGGCGGCGCTGATCTGGCGGCTGGAGCGCCGGCGCAGCTCCTGGGCATTCCAAACCGAGGGAAGGGATTGGATCAGCAATCCGCTACGAGGTTCTGCAAGGTCGAGGTCCAGACGGCGGAGAAAGGCAGGCGAACCCCATCAGCCGCCATGTTCAGCCTCAGTCGCCGCTCCCAGTGCGAAGCACCCGCCCCCGCCCCACGGTTTGAGCACAGGGTGCCAGCGGCAGGGCGCCGCCGCCGTCGACACCCCACCTGCTGCGGCGGCGGGATGGGCTCTGGCGCATCCTCCTCGAATCGGCTGTACCCAAACCCGTCGCTGTCCGGCGTCCCCCGCCCCGACCGCGCCACCCCACCGCCGCCGCCGCCGCCGCGCTCGAGGCTGCCACGGCGGCTCGTGATGGTGCCGTGTGGCCCCGGCTGCGAACGCGGAGGGGCGTCCGGGTCGCTTTCCTCCAGCGTGGCCATGGTGGCCGCGGGCTCCTGGTCAGGGGGGAGGCGGCCTGGGGGCCAGGGGGCGCAAGGTGCGCGGCAGGGCCCTGAGGTGTCAGGAGGGGCTGAATGACGATGATTGACGGCGTCGGTTTGACGTTTGAGGCGGTGCACAAGGTCATGTCTGCATTCGGACGTAGTGTTCGTGTTTGTACACGCATATGCTCGCCCACACGCGCGCCCAAACGCACGCACACGGACGCACGCAAGGCCGAACCCACCTGAGAGCGTGCGACTGGTCCGCCTGCTGGCCGGCCCGTGCAGCGCCAAGCCCTGCACATACGCCTCGCCCGCGCCGCCGCCGCCGCCGCCGGGCCCCTGGTCCCCTCCGCCGCTGGCCCGCGCTGATGCCTGCCTGCTCAACCGCCTCGCGCCCGCGCCCGCGCCTGCGGCGGCCCCGTCGCCGCCTGTGCTGCCAGAGCCTGCGGCCTGCGCCGCCTCCTCAGTGGTCCCCTGCGCTGCGGCGCCAGGCGGCAGGCTGCGCGCGGAGGTGCGACTGGCGCGGCGGCTGCTGAGGGGCTGCGGGATCGACACCATCATGCCTTCGTCAGTGGAGAGCTCCTGCAGGAAGGAGCAGGCGTCGCGCGGGCGGGCGCACAGGTCGCGGACGTGTGACATGACACAAGCGACAGGCGCACCCCAGCAATGACGCGGCGGCGGCCCAACAGCATGCCCGCGCGATATCCGAGGGCAACCAGGGTTGGTGCCCTTAGAGTGTGTATGCACCGCAAACCAAATACGAGCGCATGCACCCTCAAGCAAAGCCCTGCTGCATGGCAAAACCGCCCAGGAGCGGCGCCCGCCCCCCTGCCCTTCCAAACACACTCACACACACACACACATACACATACACACACACGCGTGCACGAGAGCACACACACACGCACACACACACACACATGCGCGCGCGGACACACCAAAAAAACACCTGATCAAGCGTCGTGCGGCTCCCGCGGCGGCTGCTGCGCCCCGATGGCGGCCGCGGGCCTGCATCCTGCGGGCCCTCGTCGCCAGCACCAGCGGCCACCGCCACGCCAATGGTGAAGCTGCCGCTGGCCGCGGCGGCGGCGGCGGCCGCGGCAGCATCCTCCGCCTCGGCGACAGCGGCGGCGATCGGCAGCTGGCGCACGACCGACGGATGGTGCTGCTGCTGCTGCTGCTGCTGCTGCTGCTGCTGCTGCTGCTGCTGCTGCTGCTGCTGCTGCTGCTGTTGCTTCTGTGCGTCTGCTCCACTTCCAGAGATCATCCGCGAGATCTCCTCAAAGCCGGCTACCCCCCTCGTCGGTGCAGCAGCCGGCGATTCGTGAGCCGCTGCGCCCCCGTCCACGGGCGGCTCCTCGCCCTTCACCGGCGTCCCCCAGAAGTCACCCGCAGCATCCCAAGCCGCATCGTTGCTATTGGCGTGCGACCCCTCTGCTTCGTGCGGCCACGAGCCGCGCCGCTGCTCCGGGCTGCCTGCAGCGGTGGTCCTCAACTGCTGGTCCCCTCCGTCCTCTGCCGCCGCCAGCACGGTGGGCGGCGCGCCGGAGGCCGCCGCCGCGAGCTCGCGCGCCGAGCCGACGCTGCTCAGGCGCCGCACCCCGACCGCGCCGCTGCTGCTGATCCTCACGCCGCTGCCGCCGCCGGCCCCGCCGAGCGAGGGCACCCGCGGGGTGGCGCCGGCACCGAGCCGCGAGGGGCCGCCGGCGCCAGCGGCCCCAGACGGCGCGCGGCCGTTGGACGACGTGATTGGCACCAATGCCTCGAAACCCTCGTCCGAGGTTGAAAAATGGGCTCCGATGAAGCCGGCCAGCTGCTCGGACGCGTCGGACGGCTGGGCGCTTATGTATGGGGACACCCCCGTCTCGCCGGGCGCGACGCCGACGCTGCTCTGGCGGCTGGCGCCCGGCGACGGCAGGCCTGCAGTCCGCGCGTGCGCGTGCGCCGCGTTGGAGGCCGGGTGCGTGCTTGCAGCACACGGGCGCCCTGGTGTGTGCAGAGAAAGTGCAGGGACACATGCAGGAGCTGCCTCGCAAGCTTCTCCTGCGTGGCGGCGGCTTCTGCTACTTGTCATTGCGGAGTCAGAGCGTTGTTGCCAAACATGAACGGACCAGCTCACCTTGCGCCTTGGCCTGCTGCCGCGCCGCGGCCACGATCGCCGCATCACCAGCCTCGTCCTGGGCAGCCTGCAGCCCAGCTGCCTCCGCCGCCACCACAGGCCCCACCGCCGCCAAGGCATTGGCTGCCGCATCATCGTGGGCGCCCGCTGTGCTGCCCGGCCCCTGCTGCTGCTGCTGCTGCTGCTGCTGCTGCTGCTGCTGCTGCTGCTGCTGCTGCTGCTGCTGCTGCTCTGCCGACGGGTCGTCGCCGTCCAGGTCGGGCGAGAAGCCGGGCGGCAGCTGCGCGCGCGAGCACTGCGTGACCTTGAGCACCAGGTCCTCGCCCTCCTCCTCAATCACAAATTGGTGGAACTGGACTGCAAAGCGCTCTGCAGCGCCGACGACCACGTAGCAGCCCCCGGCGGCGTGGTACTCTTCAATAATCCCATCCTGATAGGACAAGCTGGCCCCGTCCCTGCGGCGTCCCAGGGCGTGGCGCATGCATGCGCATGCAAGATGTGAGGGGCTCGCTGCGCGGGCGGGGGCGCGCTGTGGAGGAATGGCCGTGCAGCGGCACGCATGCGCGTGGGCTTGTGGGCAAAAGCTTCAGCTGCACGGCGGAAGCGCCGCGCCCCCGCGCGCTCACCATATGGCAACCTTCAGGCCGCTGAGAGCAGCCTTATCAAGCACCAAGCGCGCAAGGGACGACATGAAGGCGTGGCCGCCCGGCTGCGCAGCCAGCGATGATGAGCAGCGCGGCGGTCAACGTCGCAAGTTTGGTGCGCGCCGTCTGGCACGACGCGCTGATGATGCGTGTCGTCCAGCAGTGATTGTATCCAGGCTCGATGTGTCAAAGATAGAGTGACCCAAGCGCCGGGTTCAGACGACCTAGCTGACACCGCGGACGGTTCGGACAGATCAGTGCGTGACCGGACATTTCACAACTTTATGTGATTTCGGATTATTGAGTGTTGCAAGTCACATGCTTGGATTGCGCGTCCGTGGGACCATGCAACCCATGGGTTGGAACAATTTGAGTTGCAGTACGTACTTGTATACAAGAATACCAAAGGGATCTTGAAATTTGAGGATTTAAGGCTGTAATTCAGCAGAAATGATGCCGTGTGACACCTGCACCCATCTGGGTGCACGGCAGGGGGTTTGTACAGCCTGTTGGTGCGGGCTCACTGCGGTGCTACCAGCGTGCAACCCACCCCCTCTGCATTGGTGTGTTTTGCCAGCATGGTCCATATCACCCGCGGAAGAGATTTGCCAGCATTGGCCATATCACCCGCATGCAATTCTTTTACTCATCCTTTGAGCATGATAGTGGTGGTGGCACCTGCGTTTGTCACCACATGTCCACATGCCACAGCGCTGGCCCTTCTCGTGCACACAACATCGTGTGCCGTCAAATCCGAGCATCAAAGCATCAAGGAACAGATATCCTAGGTCAATGGCAGTGTGCCAAGAGCCGGGGCGCCCAACACTGATGGATGCGGCGCAATGCCTGCCGATGGGTCACCCTCCCGCGCAGCTGCGGCTTTTGACCGCCGTCACCCCACATGGGGTCGGCGAGCCGCACAACTCTAGTTCCGCATTCCTCTGCAGAGTCCCCCCACGACCATGCCCATGCAATTATAGAATGCCGATCACCCAAACACACAGGAAAGGGGGAGACCTGGTACCAACACGCGATTGTCCGGCGCAGCGGAGGCGATCGTGCATGCCTGTTCAGCTGGCGGTGCAAGCCCTGAAGCGACGGCGGTGGCAAGGCAACAGAATGGGTACGGCTCAAGAGGTCCTGCGCAACGGCTGTTGCATGCAACCAAAAAAGATGGCTGACGTGAGCCTTGCAGCAGCCGCGCTCACTGCACACACGCGCCACCTTCGCAATTTGACCGCCCAAATCAGAAACAGTGGGGTTCGTGGCCCGGATTGGCTGCAGCCAAGTCAAACGGGCAGCTGCTAGAGCGGCGCTCGGTATGGTGCTTATTGCAAGGGAGCGGCCCAGCAAAGCCGTCGACGCAAACCCGTGCGCACCGGCACTGGCAGCGGCCTCCCAACACTTCTCTCCTGCTCCTTATGCGCCAGCTGTGTATGGTGGCAAATAGGGTGTTGTTTGTGGCAGTTTGACGCGCGCCGCAATCGGAAGTCACTCTTGGAAAGCGCATTGCAGCAAAAACTATTAGAGCCGGGAGGAGCAGGTAATGGAATCCGAGCTGTCCAAGTATGAAAGCGTAGTGCCGACTGCACCAGTCCGAGCAGCCCCGCTGGGTGCAAGCAAAATCAGTGAAGTAGTCGTGACTGCATCGCATCGGGCTGCCTGGCTCCAGCCAGCGCCCGGCGCCCGCTGCACTCCAGCGCCCGTTTTGCACAACGCAACAAGAACTGGGGCACAGGGAGCCCAATCACGGGGCTCCTGTGAATTCTCGTATCGCAATTGGATATGTAGGCACACAATTGCTGATCGGATTGCGGCCGACCGAGCACAAAAGCTCAGTGAGTGGCCCCTGGCAGTGCGCGCCGGCCAGAGCAAGCAGGGACCGACGGACAGTGTCGCGCTCGCGCGGGCAGAAGCGAAAAACAGCGCCCCCCGTGACAATGTGGAAAGCGCCCGTCTGATGTCATGCGTCTTGGAGCCTGCACAGTGCCGCCGCCCGACGAGCCGTCCGAATCATCCTCAATTTGGGGGTCCACGAATGCCCCGTTTTCAGGCGCCGCAAACAACGGGCCGATCCCCGTGTGGAGCAGAAGCGATTTGGTTTGGCGAGGACAACGTGTAAAGAAAACATGCCTCAGTCGCAGCACCGCGCTCGGCGGCTGCAGCCGGCAACCTCCCACCCCGCCTGGCCGGGCGCAGGGGCTGAGGTGCAGGCCCCGTGCTGCAGGAACAGCCGCCGCGTTTTCAGCTCGATGGCCGCGCGCACGGCGCAAGACACAAGGACGATGGCAGCCGTGCGCCCGAGCGCCCAGGCGCGCGGGCAGCCGAATGCGAGGGAGGCGAGGGCAGCGGCGGCTTGCTTGGTCAGCTCTGATGGCAGCGCGTCCCTCAGGCGCAGCTGCGGTTTTGGAAAAGCGATGTGGGCGGGGCAGGGACAGCCGGTCAGATCCTGGTGCCACAGCCTATTGTTTGTCTTGGTTCTGCACATGATTCTGAATTCCATGCGTCACATACTTGGCGCAGCTTGGGTCGCTGCCTGCCTGCTGCGGTGGTGATGGCGGTGCAAGCCGATGTGCCGCGCCCGCCCAGGGCACACACGGGCGCGCGCGTACGCGTGCGCCAACCTCGTACCTGCGAAATGAAGGGCGTCAGCACCCCATGGCACGCCACCCACACGACCGACTCTTTGAGCTGTCCTCGGAAGAACGTGACGAGCGGCGCCGGCAGCGCCTCGGGCTGCGCCAACGTCAAGGCGGCCGTCGCCGCCGCCGAGGCCCAGCCGTGCGCGATTACCGCGGCGTCGCGGCCGCCGGGGCGCAGGGAGAGGCGCGCGGCAAGGGCCGCCAGGGGGATGAGGTTTGTCAAGATGATTGCGGCGTGCACCCAGGTGGCGACGCTGGACGAAGCCGGTCTCCTCGCGGCCAGGACGGCTGTGGGTTTTGCAGCAGCAAAGGGGAGGAGGGCGCGACGGGTAAGACGAGGGTGCGCGGGCAGCTTGAGGGGTGGGGGAGTTTCATCAGGCGTGGGCGTGGGCACGACACGGTCCATGCCAAAGATGCTGCACCACGCGCACGGCCGAAACATGATGCTCTGAAACCCTCAGAATCGAAGATTCTCGTCTCATTTCACTGGTCCACTACCACGGCCGCGGCTCCTTGAGAGCCGCCCAGCCGCGCTCACCGGCCGTGGCCAGCCCGTGAAAGGCAACGCTGAACACATCTACGGCCGCTGTGTGGCGCTGCTTCCAATCCAGGTAAGCGGCCTCCGCCCCCGCAGGCTCGAAGCCGCGGGCCAACCAGCCTGTCGCGACCCACCACCCCGCGCCCGCGACGCCGGCGGCCCGGCGCCGCGCGGCGGCGGACGCGCGCGCGATCGCCGCGCTGGCCGCGAGCGCGGCGCCGTACGCGGCGAGCAGCAGCCGCAGCAGCGCGGCCGCCGCCAGGGCGGCGGCGGCGACGGCGGCGCCGCCGGCCGCAGCGGCCGCGGAGGCCACCGGGTCGCCCAGGCGGCGAGGGGCTCGCCGCGGGCCGACTGTTGCGGCGCTTGCCGCGGCCTGGGCTGCGGCGGGG
>NW_014011192.1:7476-9650 GCF_000611645.1 Monoraphidium neglectum
CGGCCTGGGCTGCGGCGGGGCAGCCGACTGAGCTCAGGTGGGCCACGAGCCGCGCGGCCAGCCAACTGACGGCGGCAGCCTGCTCTTCCTTGCAGCCGCTGTCGCCGCCGGCGCGGCTGCGGTGCACCTTGTCCGCTGCGACCATCAAACCGCACAGGTCCGTCAACAGCGGTGCAACCCCTGCCCGCCATGCAACAGTGAGCCCGCCCGCCATCCCGGCGCCCGCAGCGCCCGCCAGAGGCCCCGCCGCTGGCGCCGGTTGGGGCGGCGCTGCCGCCGCCGCCTCCGCCGCGCGCAGCCATATGGCTGACACTTCGTCGGCGGCCGCCGGTGGCAGCGCCGGGAGAGGTTGGTACGCCGCCAGCCGCCGCGGCCCCAGCATCAGCGCGACGCCGACCGCGCCGCGCCGGCGGAGCGGCGGCAGCGTGGCGGACAGCCGGAAGCTTCCCGCGCCGCCGGGGGCGGCGGCGACGGCGACGGCGGCGCCGCCGCCGCCGTCGTCGCCGGCAGCTGGGGCGGCGGCGCCTGTGGGTCTGGCGGCCGCTTGGGGCAGCGGGGGCTCTAGGGTGCAGGTCGAGTCAAGCAGGACGGGCCCGCCCTGCTCGTACACGATGAGTCGCGTCGAGAGGGGCCAGCCGGCTTCAGCGTCGGCGTCGGCGTCAGCAGGGGCGTTGGCGGGGGCCGGGGCGGTGGGCGCCTTGTTGGCGCCGGCGGGGATGGAACCGGCGCCGGGTGCGAGCGCTATGTGGAGCGTCAGGGCCTGCCGGCCGCGGCCGACCGACAGGGCGGGAGGGTGGCAGCCCAGCAGCTTCACGGCAGGCGCGCCCGCGCCCGCGCCCGCGCCGCACGCCGGCAGTGGTGCGGCAGCTGCTGGCGGGGCGTCGGGTGCGGCGGGCGTGGTGGGTGCGGCGGGGACGCGCGCCGAGGACGCGCCAACGGAGACGTCTGCAGCGTGGACGGCGCCGCCGCCCAGCACCTTTGCGCTGACTCGCTCGGCCAGCGGACGCAGCAGCGCCTCGTCTCCGCCGGCGGCGGCGCCGAGCTCTGGCAGACCGCAGCTGCCACGATCTATGTCAGACCGGATTGTGTAGACGCCGCCGACGAGCTACGAATGTTGGAGGAAGCCGAGGTTTCCGGCAGCAACGAGCGACGGGCGGGACGATGAGGCGTGTCAGTCAGGCCCGAGGTTGTAGCCGTTGCGGGCGGCGTGCACAAGCACGGGGGTCGACAGAGGGGGGGCCGGCACCTGGCCGCAGATCTGGATCCAGATCTCGCCCAGATCTTGGTGCCCACTCACTGAGATCACTGAGATCATCATGACACGCTCTTGTGCGTGCCGCGAAGCTCATCGCCTTGCTCCGGGCCGGCTCGTGCGCCCGCTGCGATGGAACGCAGCAGGCACACCGAGGTGTGCATGCACCCGACCCGACACCCCCCGCTCCGCCGGGCGAGCACACCCACCTGCACGCAGCCAGCCACGCAGGCGGCGGATGCGAAGCGCGCGGCGCGGGGCAGGCCCGGGCCGCAAGACGCTTCCAAGGCATCAATAAGAAGGGCGGCGATTGGGTCGAAGGTCGCAGAGTCGTGGGTTTGAGTGTGGGCCTGCGGGTGACACCGCGGGTGACACCCGGGGGCAGGGGTGGGATGGGGGGATGGCGGTGCGCGGCGGGATTACGGCCCGAGGCTGGGCGTGTTGCTGGGACGATTGACAATGTTCGCAATTGAGAGGAGGGCGGGCACCCTCACGGCTGGCTGCCAGGTCGCAAACAGCATCATGCAGGAGCCTCGGGTGGCGCAAACACGCAGCCCGAAACGCGGCTGCGAGCCGGAAGCCACAGGCAAGCCTTCGTGCCGTTCGCGTGGTTCTGAACCATCCACCATTCACCATCCAACATTCGCCATCCACCAACCACCATTCACCTTAATGCCGACCGGCGTGAGGGTGCTGCCAGGGGTGTAGGGTGTGTAGATCGACGCCGCCCGCGCCAGCGCCGCGCCCGCCACCGCCGCCGCAGCCGTGGCTGGCCGCGGCGGCGCCGGCGGGGCATCCCCGCGCAGCAGGCGCACAAACTCGTCCGCCGCTGACGGCGCGGCGACGGCGCAGCAGCGCAGCGCCTCCGCGGCCGGCGGCGCCGGGGCCCACGGCGCGGGGGCGCAGATAGGCGGTCCGGCGC
>NW_014011191.1:0-9231 GCF_000611645.1 Monoraphidium neglectum
TATATAAGCTTCACTTCCCCTCAAACCAAGCAGCGCGTATGGCAAAGGACTTGTGCGCCGCCAACCCCTCCGTGCATCATCCACCTCTTCCCCTGGACCCTCCAACGCAGGGTGACGGCCAATCAGCTCGCGCAGCTCTCCTCCCGCCTGCTGGCGGCCTGCCAGTCCGGCCTCCCGGCGCCTGTGAGCTACAACGTCCTCCTCTGGCGGGAGGCCATGGCCATGGTCCCCCGCAGCCGCGAGAGCGCAGGGCCCTGCGCCATCAAGTGAGCTGGCCGGGTGCAGGCATGAGAGAGAGGCCGCACTGCAATCTGGCGGGCACCAGGCTGCACGCAACCCAAAACTCCCTGATGCTTGTAATGAGTTTGGGGTGCACGAGCGTGTTGACGAGCCGAGTGCGCGCTTTGAGTTTCTGTGACGCGTGGCCACCGCTTGTGCCCGCAGCTCCCTGGGATTTGCCGGCACCATGCTGCTGCGGTCTCAGGAGGACATGGAGTATGCCAAGTCCACTGGGCCGCTGGCCATGCTGGCGGCGGTGGGGGTGCCATGGTGACGGCGAAACCGCTCGGCAGGCCCCCAAAGCTGTTGCCCGCGCCGGCCAGAGCCCCTGCTTGGTTGTGCTGTGTCGATGCACAAGGTGCGCGCTGGCTGCTGGTTGCAGGGAGAGCGCGGACGCTATTACCCGGCAGCTTGTGTGCAAATTGCTGAGTGGAGGGCAGGCGAGCCGGCGTGACATGGCTTGATTTTGACATGCTCATTGTATAAGATGTGTGTGTGTGTATGTGTGCGTGCGTCCGCGCGCGCACGTGTGCGTGTGTACGTGCCTGCGGGCAAATGTGCTCCAGTGCTTGAACTGACGGCACTGGAAACCCAATGTTTTGCTCCAAATATTGAAACCTGTTTATCTGGGTGTGCGCATTTTGAAGGCGCTAAACATCATAGCTGTTACCATATCGGAAAGTTTGCTGACTTTGAGCGCCCACCCCTGGCGCCGCTCTGCCTTCTGGCTGCTTGCCGGTTTGGTGGGAGGTGCCTGCCAGTGGGCATCAGATACGGCGGGGCGGTGGTACTCTGCCGGGCGTGGGGCCGGGGGCCGGGCACCGGCCCGACCTGGCATTGTGTCTGTATGAAAAGGTGGTGCACGCTGTTCGCAACCGCATAACCACTTCGCCCACAATGCCCCCCATGTCCTTGAGTGCCTGTTGTGCTACAGTACCCCATCAGCATGCCGCGCACGCTTTACTGGCTGTGAGGCGTGCGCACACATCATATACGTGAAGTCATCTTGATAATCTGTCCCTCCCTCCACGATTTGGGCGGGTTGCGAGACGGTGCCGTCATTCGCGAACACACCGTCTCGGGTTGTCGGTCTCGGAAGCTCGCAGTATGCGTTGCAAGACATGAACAAATAGTAAGGATTAAGGTTTCAAGGATCTGGAGTCGTCGTCACAGCAACTGCAACTCACTTCAGGTTGTCCAGCGCCGGCGGCAGAGCGCCAACCGACACACGCGTGCAGCTGTGGTAGCCAATTGCCCTGGCCCCTGCGCCAAGGCAGCACCGCTCTTGATGCATGGCGCAGGTGCGGCACCTGCGGCGGTCTACGACGCGCACGCATCTGAAGGCGTGAACCGACAGCGCGCTCAGCCGCGCCGTCTCCACAACAGATTCAACTGCCTCCCAATCCTACTCGTCCCACTCACTCCGACCCAGGCTGCCATGCCTCCCGGCGCCCACGCCCCGCCACACCCCGATGTGGCCGCCTTGTTGCAAATGGACCAGCGTTGCGCTGTAGCGGCCGCCCGGCACTTTGACGTGCGCCGCGCCGCCGCCTCGGAAGCGCCCGCCGCGCCCCGCGGCTTCGCCGCCCTGCGCCCCGGCGGCGGCGCGGCGCCGCCCGAGGTTCGGCAGCTGGTCAGCTTCTCCCTGCAGCCGCTGCTTGACAGGGTGGCGTCAGGCACCCGCCTGGAGGATGGCGGCACCCCTGGCGGCGTCCAGCCGCCGCCAGTGGTGCAGCAGCTGCTCGCGGCGCGCCGCGCGCTGCGCGGGCCGGACGCCGCCCGCGGCGAGGTGCCCCTGCTGCTGGGGCGCGTGTCGCCGCAGCTGGCGGCCTGCCTGGTGGCTGACGTGGCGGTCGGCATACTCTGCCCTGGGTGAGCAAGAGCAGGGCTCCATTGCGCCTTGGAGGCGTTCCTTCATCATCAACGCTTCAATCAATGCAGCTGCAGGTGCTGCAAGTCATAGCCTGCGGCACACTTGAGGCCGGCATGCATCTTGTGTCACCCTGACCCGCTGAGAGACGGGCAGCGGCATGGCCCAAGCGCCACTGCCTCACTCTTTCAACAGGATAACACCTGCCCGCTTCATTTGGAAGTTTCAAATGCCCTGTCCTTTCCACCACCCTTGCCTCGGATCGACCCCTCTGCATTTGCAGGCAGCCTGTACCAGAAGAAACCCCTGAGAATTTTGCAGTGCTTCATGTGAGCTGAGACTTCAGAAACTTGCTGAGAAAAGTGCGGGCTGCCGGCTCTGTCCTGCTTTTCTTGTCTGAATGTCAGCCACTGTGCGCCGAGCCTACGACCTGCAACACACAACCCAGCTGTTCGAGGGCCGGCCTGGCATCCACCCTTCGCAGCGCCTCTCTGCCCCGCAGGATAACCCCCCTCCCCCTGCCAGCTCTGCCACCCCATGTCCTGCCCCCCTGTCATCCTTCCGACCCACCTCTCAACCCCCAACCACCTCCCTGCAACCGGCCAACCGTAGGCGATCCTGACGGTGGCATCTGAGGCGCTCCGCGTGGAGGCCATCGGCCTAGAGCACGTGTCAGGCGCCGACGTGGGCCACGCGGGCGGTGGCCCGGGCCTCCTGCACGCGTGCAAGCTTCTGCTGGCGCCGCCCCCGTCTGAGGTCGCTGCCACGGCGCTCCAGTCCTGCTGGCCACACGGGCTCAGCAACAACCAGCGGCGGGGACGCTCAGCGACGCCGGTGGGCTGCGCGGGCGGCGCCGGCGGCGAGCGGCGCGGTCTCAAGGCTGCTGGTGGGGAGCAGGGCGCGCTTGTCCCGCCGGCACCTCCCTGCATTGCCGCCTCCGATGCTCCTGCAGCCGCGCCAGGGGCGGCAACCTGCAGGGAGCGGGCAGCGGTGCTGGTGCAGCAGCTGTCGGCGGCGGCAGCGGCCGCGCGCCAAGCGGCACTGCTGTCCTACGCATCGAGGCGCGGCAGGCCCCAGGCCCCCGCTGAGCTGGCGGCGCTGTTGGATTGCGCAGTTCAGATAGACGCGCTGTCAAAGGCCATGATCTCTGATTTGGAGCGGCGCCCAGATCTGGCCGGCCGGCTGCAGGCGCGATCCGGCGCGCGTTGGCCAGTGAGGGACGACGGCGCGGCCGGCAGCAGCTGCGGGGGCGACGACAGTCACAGCAGGGGCGAGCCCTGGCGGCGCGAGGCGGGGCCCTGCGAGGCGTCGTCAGCCGCGGGCGATGATGACGAGGCTGATGCGTTTGTACGGCTGGCAGAGTTGTTGGAGGGCAAGGTGCGCCGGCCGCTGAGGGTGGGGCAGTGCAGGCGGCTCCCCGCCCCTCCGCCGTCCCAACTGCTGGAAGGCTGCCCCAGCGCTTTGTGTGCGTAGGCGCACATTGCACCTGCTGTGCTTGTGGCGTGCCTGTGTGACTCTCATCCCAGTTGGCACTTGAGCCAGCGTGGCAGGGCCCCACACGCGCGTACACGCCCCGTCCCTTCCCATTGTCACCGCCGCAACTGGTCCTGTGCACCACCACCGCCGGTCATAAACACACACACCCCACCACGCACTCATTCATATGCACACATACTGTACACGCATACCTGACACCCTTTCACGCAGGCCTCGGAAATGGCTCGGCTCCGCCACAGCTTCGCGCACTGCCTCACCCAAACGGGCGCGTCCCCCGACCCCGCGCCGCCGGCGGCCGCGTCTCCGGCCGCCGCCGCCGCCGCCGGCGCCGCCGCTGCGGACGCAGGCGACACAGCGCTCGGCCTTGAGGCGCTCGCGGCGCACGTGTTTGGCTCCGAGCCGGCGTCCGTTGTCGAAGACCCTTTGGCACCGCGGCTGTCGCCCGACCTGCAATTCTCTTATGAGTTGGACTGCGCCCGGCGCGTCCAGCTGCACCTGCTGCGCTCCGCGGCCCGCGAAGGCGGCGGCAGCGCCGCCGGCCAAGGCGACGTCAGCGGCGCGGCCGGCCGGGCGAGCGGCGCGGGCTCTTTTCAGCAGTGTGTAGGAGGGCACGCCGCGGTGGATGCCAGGGATGAGGAGGAGTTTCAGGACGCGTGCGCGGACCTGCACAGCTTCCTGCAAGACCAGGCGCTGGGCAGCGGGGAGCGGTCGCGCGCGCCTGCGCACCTTGGCGGCGGCGGTGCTCCTGGGTGGCGCAATCGACGGAATGCTGAGAACTGCAGTTGGGGCAGCGACAGCGACGGCGACAGCGAGGACGAGGGCCACGGGGTTGACCAGAAGCAGGGGAAAGGGGCTCGGGGCCGCCGTGGGGGGTCGGCAGGCGCGCCAACGCCGTCCGCGCTGCTGCGGGGGCTGCTGCGGGACCTATCATTTCCCTCGCTGGGCGCGGCGTACGAGCTGCTGCTGCGGCGCGCCGCGCACCACGCGGCGGCCTTTTACAGGGAGGCGCCCGCGCGCGTCCGCGACCCACCCGGCACTGGTGGGGCGGCCATGTATCACAGCCCTCTGCTGGCCAGTGGTCACTTTCGGCTACTGCTCAAAGATGTCCAGCAGCTGGCCTTCGCTGCGGAAGAGCGCCCGCCGCAGCGCGCGACCACCAGCGCCGACGCAGCAGCGACGCAGGCGGCGCGCTCCGCGCCGCGGCCCCGCCTGGGGCTCAGGGAGGCGCTGGCCGCGCCGGCGCCGCGGGCCGCGGCCGGTGGGCGCGACGGCGTCGTCGGCTGCGCGCCGGGCTGCCCCTGGTGCGCCGCCGAGGCGAAGGAGCAGCAGTGGCTCGCGCGCCAGCAGGGCACGTCCGATGATCAGGGCTTGGGCGGCTCCTTCAGGGGCGGCCCAAACGGCACTCGCAGCGGTGGCAACGGCAGGGACAGCGGCGTCGCAGGCGGCGGCGGGGACGACGGCGCGCTGGGCTCATCTTTCCCGGTGCCGTTCGAGTCGCCGTTCATGTGGCGTCGCTTGTGGTGGGCCCTGCTCGGCCGCCTCGCGCCGCGGCTTCGCGACCGGCTGGCCTCCGAGGCCGGCATGTGCCCCCACAGCTGCTGCGGCGCCCTCTGGCAGTGCGTGGCGATCGGCGTGTACGAGGCCGTCGTGCAGAGCAGGGAACCCCGCGATGCCGCGCTCATGACTGTGCAAGGCGCGGCCAGCGGGTCCAAGGAGGGGCCACCCCACGTGGAGGCAGCGGCAGCCGCGTACGCGCGCGCCCTCGACGCCGCGTTTGATGAGGTGGGGCTCTTGTGGTTGGGGAGAAGGGGTGTGTCGGGACCATGACTCATGACTGTGATCTTGATGAACCATGCGTGAGAGCCGCTCCTGCCTGCTCGCATTTTGTTGGCAGGCCCACCATGTTGAGGGGTGCTCCCCTTGGGCCTGCAATGCAATGATGCAGGCGCAGCTGCCGCGCGCTGCACATGCACGCACGCACGCACGCACGCACGCACGCACGCACGCACGCACAACGTTAGTCTCCTCCTCACAATTCCTACCCCCCCCCCCCCTTGGGGTTATGTTGACACCCCAAACACGTTGCCCCGCAGGCCTACTCGCCAGCCCGCGTAGTGCTGGCCTGCCGCATGGTGGAGGCGCTCGGCCCAATGGAGCTCTCCTGCCACCCTGCCCCCGAAACTGCCGCCCTCTGGCCGGCCCTCGCGGGCCGCGCAATCTCTCGCGCGCTTACGGAGCAGATCGGCGGCCCAGCGGCGTGGGCGATCGGCCCGGGGCCCGGGCGCGCCGTGCTGGGGCCCGAGGATGAGGGAGAGGGTGCGCCGCCAATGTGCGCAGCTTGGTTCCACCTGCGGATGCTCGGCATGGCCGGGCGGGGCCGCGGGGGCACCGAGGCCGCCGCGGCCGACGCGCGGCGGGCGGGCGTTGCGGCGGGGCTCGCGCGGCGGCTGAGGGGGTGCTGTGACGAGGACGGACGGCGGCGCGAGCTGGCTGCGGCGGCGAGGCGGCTGTACGACGACCCTGACCTGAGGTGGGCATGCTGTGTCAATTGAGAGCTCAGTTGAAACCGCAGGATTAGAATCAGGAACGTTTATACACGATTCCCGACCGCGGTCATTGCAGGGTTCCACAATGCGAGACCTTGCGTGCAGCTTGGCAGGTTGCACGGCGGACGCGCCGTCTGCCTGCCTTGCAACCCCCGATAGGAAGGATGTCTGCGACTGATTGTAATCATGCGCCGGCTTTTATACTGTACGCTTGCCCTCTCTCTGCACCGCGCTGCCGCTGCATTGTGCCCCCCATATCCTCACATGCAACACCCATGGTGACTGAAGATCCCTGGATGCCCTTTGACCACATTCGCCTCCCCCCCAAAACATCTACAGGTATGACGCCGTGCTTTTTGCCACGCAACAGGCCTTCCAGCCATTCGATTTTGAGCGGCTGCGGCGCCAGGGCCACTACGTGCTGCTGCTGCCCCACCCCTGCGCCTGGACGGCCGGTGCCAGCGGCGGCGGGTGCGACCACTGCGGCGGCCCGCCCGCAGACCAGGGCGGCGGCGGCGGCGGCGGCGGCAGCGGCGGCGGCGGCGGCGGGCAATGGTTCGTGTGCGCCGGCTGCGGCGTGGCGCGCTACTGCAGCGCCCGCTGCTGTGTCCTCGCCACTGTTGGAGTGCCGTCGCACTCAGTGCTGTGCAGGACACTGGCTTCAGCGACGGAGCACCTGCGCACGCCGGCGTTGCGGCCGGATTCGGAGGGCGGCGCGAGGCGGCGGGGCCGCTCGGCCTCCAAGCCGGGGCGGGCGCGGGGGAGGCTTGGGCTTCGGAGGCAGGCCCGAGAAGGGGCCGGCCTGGCGCGGGATCAAGGCGGCCGGGCTGGCCATGGGTGCTGGCCAACGGAGGCAGTCAGTGTGGGGCCGGAGATGCTGCTGAATCCGAAATTGCTGCGGCTGCTGGGCAATTAGGTGGCTTGAACAGGGACTGGGCGAGCGCCCAGACTTTGCATTGAGCTTTGCCATGGCGAGTTGATACCTGTTTGTTCAATTTCCAGGCGTGGCAAAGTTCCACCTTTCCATATACCAAGCACACCTAATTGCCGGGCGGTGAAAGATCCTGAGCACAATCGCGAGTACAAATGTATGCAGCAAGCCGCAGCGTCCAGCAAGCGCCGTCGCCGTCACATGTCCACCGCTGGCACCCGAAATCATCCCGGCGGCAAGAGCATGCTGCCTCCGTGGTGCAGTGTGCGGCAGCACACCGCAACACTTGATTGAGGTGTAGACAGTTGGACATCTGCTGACTTTTACACACACCGGCAAGTTGCGGTCAGGTGATATCATAACGACTGCGACGCCAAGTCGATTGAGCTTGGAAAGAGTTTGACGCGGGTGCCTCATGCTGCAACCGCCCATCTGTATCGATTAGTGAAGTCTTGGCAGCCTCGGTCATTTGCCAGTCCTAGGCGATCACGCAGGTGGCATCTTCGAAGCCCAGCCAGCCAGCCCGACAGTCCGGAGAAGAAGAAAGACCTGGTTATATGATGATGTAGAATACAGCTGCAGAGCGATCGGGCACGGTGAGGCAGCGGCTGCAGCGTTTGCTATGCTGAGCATGTGCTGCTGGGCACAACCTGCCGTGTAGTCGAGCGAGCGGATATAATTGATGCGTTCGTCGCATGTTCAGCGTGCTTGCTGCACCCAGCGGAACACGCCGAAAATGGCGCAGTCATCCCGCCCGCTGCACATGCCGCTGCGCTGCTCACGCTGCTTTGCTGATGCAGCACCGCGTTGCGCGGGTGCGCTGGTGCCGCATTTGAGTTCACAAGCCTGGACACATGCGTGTTAGAGCTCGCAACACAGAGGCCAGCTGCGCAACTGCAGTCCTGCCGGGGCGCCAAGAGCCCCAGCTCAGCGCCGCGCCCAGGCGCACACTCACCGGCGAGAAGCCGGGTGCCCAGATGGCCACCCCCACCCTGTCCGCCCGCTGACCGCGCCCCGCTGCTGCAGATGCTGCCTCTGCCACTGGTGCGGGAGTCGGAGCCCAGCGGAGCAGTGGTCATAGGCAGCCATGTGCGGCCGGTGGAGGAGCTCAAGACCGCGATGCTGCGGGTGAGGGGCTGCATTCGCCCCCAAACACAGGCAGCTCTGCGCGGCGCATGCAGGCAGCCACACGCCCTGCTGCCGGAGCGGCTGCCGCGCCACCCGGGCACCTTCCTGCTGCACACGTGCATGCTTGTCGACGTTCGACGCAGCACCGCTGCTCCCCGACGCCCGGCGTCCGCGTCGGCCAGTTGCTCCATGCCCTGTGCGCTGTTCCTGTTTGCATGCGCTTCAAACAACATGTGTCCCCACACGCGCGCATGGGACCCCAGGGCAACAAGCTGCGCAAGTACGGGCGCCGCGGGAAGCCGAAGGACCACTTGTTCCGGCTGTCGCAGGACCTGCAGGAGCTGCAGTGGGACAGCAGCAGCGTGAGCACTGCCAGGAGGGTTTTCCTTTGGGGGGGGGGGGATTCGGGTGGCCATTGATCGCAGCTGTGGGGGCTCAGCAGAGTGGCCAGCTCGGCCGGGGGCGGCATGGATGCAGCAGCGGCGGTTGCGGCTGCGGCCCGGGCAGCCTTTGGCAGAGGGCAAGGCGCGCCACGGCCGGGCGCTGGGCGGCAGCGCCAAGAGGCTTGCCTGGCGTTGAGTTGCGTCATCGCAGAGTGATTATCGGGCGGCCGGGCGATCTCAACCGATTCGGAACCTGCACGCCCGTGCCTGCTTCGGCGCCCCTGCTCATGCGGCCGCGGGCCATCGCACCCCCCCTAATACTCGGGCGCAGAACAAGCTGCGCAGCATCCGGCTGTCTGAGGTGGTCCGCGTGCAGCAGGGCCAGCTGACGGCGGTGTTCCAGCGCTACCCGATGCCGGAGTACGAGCCCCTCTCCCTCAGCGTGATATACACGGAGGGGCGCGGCGGCGGCGGCAGGGAGCGGTCGCTGGACCTGATCTGCAGGAACGCCGCCGACTTTGAGGTCTGGTTCTGGGGCCTGCGGCTGTATTCGGAGTGGGCGCAGGGCTGCGCGCCCGCGGCCGGCGGCGCGGCGCG
>NW_014011190.1:0-2461 GCF_000611645.1 Monoraphidium neglectum
GGGCGTCACCGGCGGCCACTGATGCTGCAGCGCGTGATGCAGCCCCACGCATGACGTTTTGGAACACGGTGGCACGCCAAACACCACCTGGACAGGGGAAGAGAAGCCTCTTGGGGTCGCCGCAGCGCCGCCAGCACATGGCGGCGGTACCCATCTAGTGCGGCCGCAGGAAAGCCACAGCCACCGGCCAAGCATATCCAACAAATAAGTTTTCTTACTCACTCATGACCGCAAGCGGACTGCAAACTCCGCGCTTCATGACGTTTGCTGGCCGAGCCCCGCGTTCCAAGATCAAGCATCCGACGCGTGCTCGTCCAGTGCAACTAAAGAGAAGCTCTCTCATCAGGCCTCACGCGGCGAGTTCGGCCATGCCGTGACAACGCCACGAGTCTATGATCTGGACTTCGAGCGGCTTTTGATCAAGGCTGAGACAGCGGCATACATTGAATGTTATGTTTGTTGAAAACGTCCGTTTTCATATCCGCGCAAGCGCTTTGCATTGCAAACCCTCAGGCCTTTTGGAGCGATGGTGAGCCGGCGGGACGGCGGCTCACCGGCGCATGAGGCGGCAGTCCAGTGGATGCCAATTTTACTTAGCGGTTGTGCGAGCCTATAAGGCTGGCCTCGACAGCCGACGTGCTGGAGGCAGAGGCTGGCGGCCTGCTGTTGGGGCCATGGGTTGCTTGCTTGCGGCCTGGTGCAAGACCGGCCTCCAGGAGGGCCGCACCAGGGCAGTCCAGACAACCCCACCAAAAACCAGCGCGCTGACGATGCTGGGGGCTTTGTTTCAATGCATTGTAGGCCCTGCGCGCCGGGGCCTGACGCTCTGCCCGTGAAGCGGCACAGGGTGCCGGAGCAGCAGCTCTGCAAAGACAGTAAGACTTTCAGTTATTGACGGCGATGCGGGTGAACGCCCCGCGCGTTCAACAGTCGAGGGGCCCTCGACTGTTCCGCTGTAGCGGCTGCAGCCGGGGCGCAGCGCCCATATGCACCTCAACACCCTGTATAATGCGGGCGGTGTTCGCTGAAACACCAAGCTCAAAGGCCTCGGCCCAGACCCCCTCCATCCATACATAACCCCTCTCACACCATGCCAGCTGGCACGCCTGCCTGGGCTGCTGGTTGGCAACTCATACTTATCAACGGACCCCCCT
Organism: Monoraphidium neglectum; assembly: GCF_000611645.1. NCBI lineage: Eukaryota > Viridiplantae > Chlorophyta > Chlorophyceae > Sphaeropleales > Selenastraceae > Monoraphidium > Monoraphidium neglectum. The sequence continues at coordinate 1,155 of NW_014011190.1, forward strand.
GGAAAGCGAGCATTTCCCAGGGTTGGGCCACACCAACAAGGGACAGAGCCGCCGTACAGAGGCAGCAAAACGCGAGCGTCCCGCAGGGCGCAGTAAAACAGCTAGCCGTGAATGCAATACGCTCCTGCAACGCACGAATGCACGACAACACACGCGCGGTGATTGTGTACTGTACACCCTGGTTGATAACAATCACAAGGTCACTGCGTGAAACCCACTAGCATCACTTGCGTGTTCCTCCTTGTGGGGCTGATGTGACCTTACAACATGTGGTGAATCAAAATCGTCATGAGCTGTGTGCTAGCACCGTAAAATGTTCAAAGCATTTGCACTTACGCGCACCAGTTGGCTGGACACTTGACCACGTTGCTGTGTTGGGGTTTAAGCTTAGGCACTCAAAAACCGTTGAGTCGCAAAGTTTTAGGCCACCTTGCTTCATCAATGTTCGCGAGGGATTTGAGCCTTTACAGCGCTCGCTGACTGCACTTGACAGACCACCATGTTCACAGCATTGATAGCTTTGCACCGCAAAACATGTCACCGCCCAACATGTTACCAAGTTTTTGGTGGACTGTTGTTGTCCAAGATGCGCGACAACACAGCCGCTTGTTTGCAATAACACAGGCCGGTTGCGGCGGGTCTCGCAGCACCTTGATGCACGGCTGTTGGAAGCGCAATGCGGGTTTCGGCCCGGCCGCGGTCTCACTGATGCCACTTTCACGCTGCGCCAACTTATGGCGCGGAGCTGGAAGCACAAGGGGCAACCCTTGTTCATGGCGTTCATTGACCTGCGGAAGGCGTTTAACTCTGTGCCGCGTGACGCGCTGTGGCGAGTGCTGCGGGCCTACGGCGTACCCTCCCTCCTGGTGGAGTTGCTGATGGACCTGCACACGGGCACTCAGGCGGCGGTGCGTCTGGGCCCTCTCAAGGGCGAGGCGTTTGATGTATCGTGTGGTGTTAGGCAAGGCTGTGTCATTGCTCCGTTGTTGTTCAACGTGTTTATAGACTTTGTGGTGAGGCAAGCACTGGCGCGCATGCCCAGTGACTGTGGCGTGGCTGTAGCCTTTGGCTGTGATGGCACCTTGTCCTCTCCTTCAGGTGACCGCATCACCTACCACACCAATATTCCGCTTCTCATGTATGCTGATGATATGGCCCTCACCTGCTCCAGCCCTGAGGAGCTGGTGCAGTTTCTCATGGTCATGGATGACGTGTGCGCCGAGTGCGGGTTGTGCATCAACGCGGGCAAAACCGAGGTTATGAGGGCTGGGCGCCCAAGCTCACAGAAGTTGCCCGCGGTGATCTCG
>NW_014011190.1:3061-8196 GCF_000611645.1 Monoraphidium neglectum
TCAACAGGCTGCGCCAACTGGGTCACACGATGCGCATGACCCACACTCGGCTGCCCAAATTGGCGCTTTGGAGCGCCGCCCCCGGCCCGCGCGCTGTGGGGCGGCCACGCGTGTCATGGTTTGACGTAGCGAGGCGAGACTGTGCTGCCATAGGGATCGATGTCCCCGTTCACCTCGACGACCGCTGCTCTGACCGCCCCGCTTGGAAGAAGGCTTGCTTATCTCTCCTGCCAAGGAGGCGTGCGCCCTCTTACTAATTCCCGACTTGGCCGCACCCGCTTCCTCCTCTGGCCTTTACGGTTAGGGGCGTTACCCCTTTGGGGAGCCAGGGTTTTTCCCCTCGCTGCTGGAAAAGCGTGATGTAATGTAATGTAATGTACAGGCCGCTGAAGCCCCCATGGACCCTGCCCAAACATCGACGCCCCACACAAACTATTACAACTGACCAAATAGGATGAAGATATTGAATATAGTTCCTTGCCGCACCGCGATGCAAGACGCCAGCCACCCTGCCCTGAACATTCTCCTGAGGCCCCAGAACTCGAGCATCAGGCAAGCAGCAGCAGCGGCAGCAGCAGCAGCAGCAGCAGCAGCAGCAGCAGCATTGTCAACAGTCTTACCGCAGGTTGTATCATCAATGTACCAAGGGCTCTATCTGGAGAGGATGAAACAACCAAGGGCTCAGTCAAAGCCATCCAAGTCGTTCAAGCAAGCCACGTCGTCGAAGTCCTGTTGCAGCTCGCAAATCAGCTGCCACACTCGAGCTTCTAGATCTGCGGGGCTCAACAGCCCGCCACGCAGCTCGCGGTTGATCGTGCGCACCGCAGTCGTGCCAGTAGCATCGCCTCCAGACCCGGCATATTCAGACCCGCCGCCGCCGCCTGCTGCGCCCGTCCCATCCCTTGGACTTGGCCCCGCAGCCCCACCAGTAGCGCCAGTAGTCACATTAGCACCCCTTCTCGGCCCCCCCTCGCAGCCGGTTGGATCACCAATGCCGGGGACAAGTGCAGTCGCCACTGGCTGGCGTGGCTGGTTCACAGGCTGCTCGCAGGCCTCATCACTGACAACCACCACTTTGCACCCCAGCGCCCGCCTCAGCTCTGCAAGCCTGCCCTCATCGACGCTGGAGGCTGCTAGTGTGCCGCTGTGCGAAGCTGCCGGTGACGTGATTTCCTGCAGAGTCCGGTCCAGCTGCTGTTGCAGCTGCCGGACGATTGGCTGCTGCTGGATGATTTGCTGCTGCTGCTGCTGCTGCTGCTGCTTGAAGCGCTGCCGGAAGAGCTGCTGCTCCTGGTAGAACTGCTGGGACTCCTGCTTCTGTTGCTGCAAGAGCTGCCAGCAGTGCTGGAGGACCTGTGAGGACTGCTGAGACAGCTGCTGCTGCTGCCGCAGTATGTCATGCAGGTGTCCTGCGGCAACCACGATGTGCGGAACAGCTAAAATTTTGGTGCTTAAAACACAGTAGTGGTTGGCCATCTGAGGCCAGCCCAGTGGCAGGACAAAATTGCCACAGATTAGGTCACAAGCTACAAATGCTGCAGTTGACCGTTCCTTGCTAATGGGACACCATTTCCAGCCGCCTGCATGTGCAAACGCGAGCGACAGATCCCCTGACAGCTCGAGACACATTTCAATACATATGTTTCAGCATATCATGCGTGCGAGTCTAAAGGATTGTAGTAGTATGTATATAGAGCCTGGCCTTCAACATGTGCACAACCCTGCCGCACCTAACGGTTGCGCTTGCGGAAGCTCCTCCTGCTGCAGGGCTGCCGGCTGCTGCTGCACGGCTGCCAGATCTTGTTGCAATAGCCTGCCCTTGTTGAGTTCGTTGGTATCCCTAAGCTCAGCCTCCTTATCGGCTACCTGCTGTTCTCCTGTAGTCTCCTCATCAAGAAGAGTACCGATGGTGCACCCCTGCACCGCGCTTGTTGCCATTGTTTCCTGCAGCAGCCAGCAAAGGAATTGATATCAGCAGGGCTACTCTCACGCATCAAGCCCCGGGATAGCGGGGAACCAATAGTCGTAGCTGAACACGGTAGCCGGGGAGGCCTGGCAAGCAATTACCACTCATCCTCGCAGACATCAAACAGACCAGTGACGTCGAATGGACGCATGTTACCGTAATCTGTAGCTTCAGGAGCCATGCCAGGAAGATCGTGATCGCTGCGCGCGCACAACGGTACAACGATGATGCTAACATTATGTAATATGTAGTGTGAGGTCTAAATAGCTTTCAAATAATGCAAACGGTGTACAACGTCCGGTGTTTACTTCAGTGTATGCCCGCAGTCCTGCGTGACTCTAGGCTGCACGTGCAGCTGCATGCAAAGCACTTGCGTCATCTGGGCCGCCGTGGGGCCCGCCAGCTGTGATGAGCTCGACGGCAGCAGCAACGCAACCCCAGGTGGCAGGTAGCGCGGATACCGATGGTATGTATGTAACACAATTTCCAGCCTCCACCCCTGCATAACTGCAGGCTGCAGCTGCATGCGAGGCCTTTTCTTAGTCAGGGCCACCGGGCAGGGTGGCAAAGGGGCCTGCCAGCTGCGCCGAGCTCGAGGGCAAACTCGACACGACCCAGGTGGCAGGCGGTGCGGGTGCCACATGTGTCTTGTGATGTATTAGGGGCGGGTGCGGGAGTGTCACCTTGCATGATGGTTTTTTTGCTCACTTGCTGCTGCTCGAAACCTTCTTTAATCTGTCGGTTGCAGCGGCGCGAACCGAGAATGACCGGAGTCGACCGCAGATGGCCGCCCTGCCAATGCCCAGGGAAGGTGTGCACCCCTTGACCTGCGAACCCACGATAGCCCATTGTCAGGCCCCCTCTCCTGCTTGCGCCTGGCACAGCTCAACTCCTGTTATTGGAGCCCGCAGCGCAGCAGCCACAGGGCCAATCCGGTTGTTTCATCCACAGGCAAAGTCTGCTGCGCACGTCGGCGCCTGGCCGCCATTAGTAGGACGAAATGCAGTGGCTGTTTGGCGCTGCTGCAACAGCAGGAGCTGCTGCAGCACCAGCATGAGCCTCTCGCTGCCTCCCGTCAGTCCCAAGGCCCGCTCGGGCCCGCCAAGGCCCTTGGGCGCGCCTGGGGCCACGCAGGTACAGTATGGTGACCTTGACTTGCAACCCATCACCATCAGCATCAGCATCAGCATCAGCATCAGCATCATCATTATCATCATCATCATCATCATCATCATCATCATCATCATCATCATCATCATCATCATCATCATCATCAGCAGCAGCAGCAGCAGCAGCAGCAGCAGCAGCAGCAGCAGCAGTAGCATCTGCAGCAGCGGCATCAGCAATAGCAATTGCAGCAGCAGCTCCAGCAACAGCGGTAACAGTAGCACCAGTACAAGCTCTTCTATTAGCAGCAGCACCGTCGACAGTGTGACCATGTTTTGAGATATCACTGATTGGCCTGTACAGAAAGTTTCACAGCGGCTAGGTTGGCCGGAAGTGTGTTGGCGTTGGAGGTGGTAACGGTCTTCAAGATGGAACTTGAGGTGTGCAGCCCCAGATACTTCATTTGGTTGGTCTCCTGACGCAGATCATCTTGTATCACGCACTGCTGTTGCGTTCATGCTGAGGCAACTCAAGGCGCAGAGCTGCAAGTTTTGCATGCCGCTGCAGGCTAGAATGACGGGAGTTCTGCTGCGCCAGGCGCCAGCGCGGGAGGGACAGCTTTGATTTCATCCAATTCATGGCCACATGTGCGCCAGTGCCCTAGTGGTGGGCATTGGTATCCGTGATGCACTGTGCGTTCAAAATTGTTCAGGCTGAGTTGAAGCTAGATTCTGGGTGCTGGGGTGTCAAGACGCGTTTGTGGCTCCTGCAACTCTGATCGGAACTCCAGTTGAACAGTGATGAGTGATTGACCGCGCTGCCGAGCGTCTTCTGCCATGAGTGACCGCGCATCTAGGAGGCGCGAGAAAACTCAAGTAGAGGATTGTTTTGCGATGGCGGTGTTTCAACATGCAACATCAAAGAATTCATGCGACGACTCGTCTCGCTCCATACGTGATCTGAACCGCTGCTGGCTACCGTACCTATATATTTTCCCGTTACAATGACATCTTAGTTCTATATAGTATAGCGTGAAGAGGGGACAAGTTGATCTGGCGGCACCCAACAGGATGCTGGCCCGCGGCTTGCGCCACGCGTGTACAGCTGATAGCATGCATGGCTCGCTGTGCAGGCAAGTCTTTCTAATTTTTCGCGCCTTGGGTCCTCCGCCACATGTGCGCAGCGCGGCGGCATGCGCTGAGCCAGCCACCATCATTTTCTGGCCTCCTGCGCGCCCAGGCACGGCATATTTTTTGCAGCGGTGCTCGCAGCAGGGGCCGGCGCAAGCTCACCGTTGCACACCATACCGATGCAGGTACTGCGAGGCGGCGCACCGGCTGTGGCAGACCCTGTCGCCCTCGCCGACCATGCCAGTCAGGCGCCGGCCACCCTCGCTTGTGCGCACCGCAGCCACCCGCAGCCCGACGCCGCTGCCAAGGCCGCCAGTTGCGCCGAGCTCTTTGCCGCCGCATCCTCAGCAGCCGCCTGGCCAGCACCAGCAGCAGCACCAGCAGTACCAGCAGCAGTACCCCCAGCAACACCCGCTGCCCCGACAGCACGGGCCTGCAGCGGGCGCCCCTCCAGGCCCACCTGCCGCCCCCGAAGCGGCGGTCGACCCGGCCCTGCGCAACAAATACGCCCACACCCGCGTCCTCGCGCGCGCGCCGCCGCTGGAAGCCCCCGTCCCCGGCCAGCTGCCGCAAGCAGCCGCCGACTGGTTTGCGCGGATGCGCGTGCCGCGAGCAATACTGGAGCTCGCAGGCGTCGGCATGGCGTCGGTGGAGCACCCGCGGGACCCCGCGAGAGGGCGCGTCGCCGCGATCGCCCTGCCCCACCGCAGCGGCGGCCAGCTCGTGGACGTGCGGTACTACACACTCGACAGCCACGGGCAGCTGCAGGACACGTGGCTGGCGCACGGCGTCGGCCACCTGTACGCGCTCACGCCCGATGCCCTGGCTGCGTCAGGGGACGTGGTCATTGTTGGCAGTGAGCTTGCTGTTCTCACGCTCGCCGCCGCGGGCGTGCCCGCCGCGCTCGCGGTGCCGCAGCGGCTGGGCAGCTG
>NW_014011190.1:8541-10177 GCF_000611645.1 Monoraphidium neglectum
CCGCCGCGCTCGCGGTGCCGCAGCGGCTGGGCAGCTGGCGGGAGGGGACAGTCGCGTATCAGGACGCGCGGGCGCGCGCGCAGCCGCTGAGGGATCACATCGGCGGCCTGCGGAAGGAGATGGAGGCTAGAGAGGCGGCGGAGGACGAGGCGGCGGCGAAGGGCGGCAGCAACAGCCTCGCGGCCGCGCTCGGCTTGACGGCGGCCGCCGGCGCCCGCGCGGGCAGCCCCGCGCCGGCGCCGGCGGCGCGAAGGCGGTCTCCGCGGCGGCCGCGGCGCGGCGCGAGCGCCGTGGCGGCGGCGCCGGGGATGGCGCTGCTGCTGCCCAATGCGGACAGCGCCGTGCTGGCGTTTGACGACACGCCCGCGGAGCAGCAGCTGGCCGCTGAGCTGGCGGGCCTGCTGGGCGCCGCGCGCTGCCGCGGCGTCAGCTGGCCGCGGGGGTGGGAGCAGCATGCAGAGGCGCCGCCGGCGGAGGCGCTGCTGCAGGGGGACGGCGCGAGGCGCGGCGTGCTCGACGTGTACCAGCTTGATGGTGTGTGTGTTTTTGTGTGCGTGTGTGTGTGTGTGTGTTGAGGTGTGTGTGTGTGTGTGCGTGTGTGCCAGTACACGTGTGTGAGGTTGTGCATGTTTGACTTGATGGTGTGTATGCATGTGTAGAGGGGCGCAGGACTTGCGAGTGCGTGAGGCTGAGCTTGCGCCGGTGGTGTTTGGAGGTCGGATGACTTACATATCAGCCCCGGCTTCTCCCCTCCTGGCTCTATCAGCAGCAACCCGCCCTCCTCCACAGCCACCCTCGACACAACCAACCCTTGAATTGGTCACCCACTCCCCCAACCTGCTTCAGGCCCTGATGTGCTGATGACCTACCTGAAGCGCGCATACACGTGGCCCGTGGAGGGCATTGAGAGGTGACCGCGCAGGGCGCCGCGCAGCGCGGCGCGCCGCCGCAGCACGCCAGCAACCGTCCGACCTGCAGGCCGCGACGCCTCGCATCGCGGGCGTGACGCCTAGTGTGCGCGCTGCTTGCTTTTGCTAAGCAGCGCCCGTGTGGCGTGTTTGGCTGTGCTTTGAGGGGCCCCATCTTCACCCCCCCCCCCACACACACACACACATCCCCTCAACCCCAAGATTTGGTGACTACGGCGTGCAGCTGCTGGACGCGTTTGAGGGGCGGCTGGAGCAGCAGCAGGCGCACAGCACCTCCTGGCCCAGCGTGGACGAGCTCTTCAAGGTGCGCATGGGCTCCAGCGTGCGTAGGCGTGTGTGGGCATGTGTGTGGACTCATGTCCGCAGGCGCACATGTGTTTGTGAGTGTTTGTCTGTGTGTGCATGCGTGTATACGGCAGGTGTGTACGCGCATATATGTGTGTGTTTGCCTGCAAAAAGTGTGTGTGCTTCTGTGTGTGTGTGTGTGTGTGTGTGTGTGTGCCTGCTTGTGTGTGTCTCTGCTTGTGGTGTGTGTGTGTGTGTGTGTGTGTGTGTGTGTGAAGGTGTTCGGGGGCACTAGAGACCCCCTTATGTGTGTGACGTATGGGTTGCCGTTGTGACTCACACCACATTTGAACAGCCTGGCAGTACCATTGGTTTGTGCGTCCCCTGCTCGTCCCAAGCCTGTCAGCCCGGCCCCCCTCCCC
>NW_014011189.1:0-9230 GCF_000611645.1 Monoraphidium neglectum
CGTCCGGGCGCGCCGCGGCGCTCGGGGGGGCGCGGCGGCGGCGGCGGCGGCGGCACGCTGCTCGGCCAAAACGCGGCCGAGGGCGCGGCAGTAGTTGTCCGGGTTGTGGTATCGGCTGATTGTGCCGCTCTCCATGTACGCCGCGGGGTCCCCCAGCGTCTCGAGAGGATGCGGGTTGTCCATCAGCGCCGCAAGCGCCTCGTCCACGCACCCCGCCTCCCGCGCCAGCGGCCGCCCCTCCCGCGCCGCCGCGCTCCGCGCGCCGGCGGCTCGCATGCGCGCGGCGAGCGTCGGGGGCGCGAGCTCGTGGGCGGCGCCGCCGGGGGGCAGGAGCGGCAAAGGGGGCTCGGGGGCGGCGAAGCGGAGCTCAGGGGACGGCTGGAGCACGATGGTCCTGCCGATGTGCACAAACATCTGCTTGCGGTCCGCCCAGTTCAGGCAGTCGTGGTCCCTGGGTGGGTGGTGGGTGGAAGAAAGGGAGGACAAGATGAAGGGAACAGGTTTATGCGTCGACTGGTGACATCAATGGTGGGCCGGCGCTCGTCCAACCAAGACCTCTTGTTGTGCGGCCGCAACAACAAGCCGCGAGCATATTCAACAGCATACACACACACACACACACACACACACACCGCGCCAACAAAGGGGCCGAGCCGCACAATCGTCGACCTGCCCTGCACACACACCCCGGCGCCCACCTCCACTGCGGCCCCCAGCTCCTGAGAATGTCGGCCACCAGGCTGTAGTCGCACGCGAACGCGCGTGGCACAATGTCCCGCGTCATGATCACGTTGCGCACCGCGCCCTCCGCCAGCCCCAGCCGCTCCAGCAGCCCGCCGCCGCAGCCGCAGCCCGCACCGCCGCCGTTCCGCGCGCATGGCGCGGCGCAGCCGGAACACGCCGAGCCGCAGGCGCCACTACCGCTGCCGCCGCCGCGGCTGCCGCGGGCGCGGGCGCAGAGGATGGCTGGGGAGCCGAAGGTGACGGTGGGGGCGAGCTGGTCTGCGCGCAGCACGCCGCGGTGGCGGAACATGAGGGCCAGGAGGGTGGCCATGGAGCCACCGATGGAGTGGCCCTGGGGTAGCGGGGGGCGGGGAGAGGGGGTTGAGGAAGAGTAAGGTTAACCGACTGTGTGGAGGCGGCCCAATGACGCGTGGCGGGGGGAAATGGTTGAAAGTGTTGGGTTTGCCGGGGCGAACGGGGAGGGCTGACGAGGCGGCCCCCATGACAAGTGATTGAAAGGACAGGGGGAGGAGGGCGGGGCGCTGCCCTCTCACCGTGAAGGCGACCCTGGCAAGGGCGTGAGAGTGGACCTGCTCCTGCACGAGCGGCAGGAAGCGGTCGTACAGCGCGCAGGCCGCCTCGTACGCGCCGCGGTGCACCTGGGGTAGGGAGCGGCGGTGGCAGGGCCAGGGCGCGGGGCGCGGGGCGCAAGGGGGGCAGAGGTCGGCACAGGTCTGCGCCGACAGGGGCGAGGTGATGGCCGATGGGTCGGGTCATCAGGCGGGGCCAGGGGCACCCTGTGGTGGCGCTAACGCATCTGAGCGCGCAGCTGCGCGACCGCCTGGTCTGAGGCACGCCGCTCTGCGCGGGACAGCGGCTGTGTTGAGAAATTAAGGGCCCTCCCACCTTGATGCCGAGCTCCTCGCCCTCAAACGGCACCGGCTCAAACATTAGGTTGGTCTTCCAGTGGTCCAGGGAGTCGCTGCCCTGGATGACAAAGTACCGCGTGTGGCCGCGGGGGTCATCTGCGACAAACCATTCGCTGGGGCATGCGGCCGGGCTGGTGCTCGCCGCCTTGACTTCGCCGCCGTTGGGGTGGCTGGCCGCGACCTCCATGCCCGCAATGCCGGCAATGGCCGCGCCCGCGAGGCGCTCCGGCAGCGGCAGCGGCAGCGGCAGCTGCGCCGCGGTCGGCAGCAGCCGCGAGGACACGAGGCCGAGGCCGCCTGCGTAGAGGCTGCCGGCGGCGGAGGCGAGGGGCGCCAGCGCGGCGGCGGAGGCCGCGGAGGCGGCAGAGGCGAGCGGCGCGAGCGGCGCGAGGGCGGCGGCAGATGCGGCGGCCGCGGCCTCGCCCAGCTTCGCGGCTACGAGGTCGGCCGGTTTCCAGCCGCCGCTGCCATTGGGCTTGCTGCTGCCGCCAACATCGTCGCCGTCGCTATCGCTGCTGCTGGAAGAACTTGCAGCCGCGGCCGGCGCGAGCAACACAGGGGCACCACCCGAGGTCACCGCGGCGGCGGCAGCCGCCGCCGCCTGCCGCCGTCGCTGCTGGTTCTGCTGCACAGAGGCGCCAACCAGGGACCGCGAGAAAGGCACAATGTTGGCCGCGGCCGCGCCGACGTCCGCGGCGGCCGCGTCCATGCAGCTGTCCCGGTCAGCGTAGATCGCCGCCGCGTCGGCGGCGCTGATGCAGCAGCCGTCGCCCTCCTCTACCACCTCCCGTGCCCCCGCCTGGTGCTCGTAGGCTATGCGCTCGCACGCAAGGCTGGTGCTGACAAGGTCGAGGCGGTGGCGCTGCAGCAGGGAGCGGGGTGTGACCTGGGTACCCATGTAGTATGTCAAGCCGCAAAGCGACGCGAGCATGCGCAGCTGCTTGAGGTCATGCGACTGGACCGGCCGCAGGAACGCGGTGATGTCCACCGGGGCGCCCGCAGGGCTGTCATGCATGCGATCGAGGGCCTGGGGACGGGGTTGGGGGGATGGGCCCGAGCGCGGGCGGGAAGGGTGAGGGTTGACCGGGATGGGGCGCCGGACCGTGGCGAGGAAGAGTGGTTCAGGGAGCTGTGGCGCCGCGGCGGCGGGGCCGCTGCTTGGGCTGCGCTTTTGGATGTGGCCGCGTGGGTTTGAGCTGTCCTGCGTTGCTTAAGCCTGATGCCACTGCGGCAGCGGCCTGTACGCGGTTCTGGAGCCATCCATTTGCCCGCGGCAACAGCAGGTGGCGGCGCTGACGCGCAACTGCAATTGCTTCATGCACCCGAGCCGCAAGGCCAGCGACCGCGAAGCGATCAAAATTACTTAAACAGGCTCGCAAATCACATATGCGGAGGCGCGCGGGCGGCCCGCGCCAGAGCGTTTTCAAGGGCAGCGCCTTCGGTCTGATCTGAAGTAAGCCCACCTCTTGGACCTGGTGCTGCTCGCTGGAAGACACTGGATTGCCCCAGGGCAGCCTGAGCTGCCAGGGTGCCGCAACGGAGGCGGGAACCTCTTCCCCGCCTTCCTCTTGCAGCTGCTGCCGCGCGGGCTGTGAGGGCGACGCTATGACATTGATACGAACCATACGGCTGCAAGCAAGACGCCGTGCCGGTGAAGGGACGCATCCCCTCCCCAGGCGCGGGGGCCGATGCAAGGGCTGGGTCCTCATTGTGGCGCGTTTGGGCGGAAATGGCTCATTCGAGTTGATGACGGGCATTCGTAGTGGATTGAAACGAGTGAATGGGGCGCCCAACAAAGGCCGTCTGTGAGGGCCGCCCGGATTCCATGGCAGCCGTATGATGTGGCAGCCACGACCACGCTGACACCGCGCCGCATGTAAAGGAAACCCCTGGCGTTGCACATCGCACACACGCTCTGAGCCTATGCACGTTTATTCCACCCGCTTTGATGAAGACCGGGGTGCCGATAAGCGTTTGTCGAGGGCACTGCCAAGTCAGCGGTCAACCGCCGGCTCCCTCATCCCTCTGCAGGCAAGTGTCGTCGCAACTGCGCCGCCCCGACCCCCCCGTCCCCCGCCTCACCCTCTGCCCTTGTTCTTCCATCACCACTGTCACCACTGCCGGCACCATCCTTGGCCGCCGGCCTCATGCGGGGTGGTCCTCGGCAGACCAAGCTAACACATGAGTAGCTGGTGCTCGTTGCACTTCCCGGCCAGCCCCCGCCCCCCAGCCTCACCGCAACCGTGCCTCAAACGCCGCCTGCCGCTTTCGTCGAAGCCAGAAACACCATCAGTAGTGACGCCGCCGGCACCATTAGCAGCATCGCCTAAACTGGCCACCTGGCAGCCGCCTCGTCTATCTGACAGCAAGCATGTGGGGTGCGTCACCCGAAATGCATCACCCGGCGCGCAACACCCAGCCAATACGAATCAGAAAAGAAGTTCCTTGATTTCGAGCTGCGTGCCGCATGGCTTGGAAGGGTTGCATGTGTTTGTGCAAGGATACTGTACCGCAGCCCTGTGGTGCCTGCACAGCCCTCTTGATGCTCTTCTTAACTCCATGAGGTGGTCTCGTTGCCCTAGCCCAGCCACTTATTGTGACGGACCCTGCTGCGAGGCCTGCCCTGCCACCGCGCCTTGGGACAAGCCCGCTGACCGTCGACCTGGGGTGCGCCGCCCCAGCGTCGCCTTTTTGCCGTTGGCCCGCGTGACGCCCTTGCGCGCAGTGCGGCTTTCCAGAGTCTTCGGAATCCGCAGGCCAGTGTGATCTTGTTTTCCAGGCTGGCAGCCGAGAGGAGCACCCCGGACGGCAGGGGTGCAACTGAACTAGCACATGGCACAGCAGCTGACCCGCAGTGTCCTGAATGGGGCCGGCAGGGATGCAAGGCTTAGTTCCTGAAGAAGACTCATCTCGCAGCTGCCATATGGAAGAATTGGGGCGCTGGTCGCGTGCTGATGGCGCCTCGGCGCTCCTCACTTTTATGAGGTGGTTGCTTGGGATTTGGTTGCAGGGCACTCCGGCAGTGGCCGCACCATCGGGATTTGATTGCATGATCCCTCCTAGGCACACAAGGTCAGAGACTTTGCAGTAGGATTACTTGCACTCATACGATACCCGATGTCGCTTTCGGCCATGCAGTCCAGCTGCTTCAGCCTTGATGAACCGGCAGCTGAGCGACCACAGGTTACCCTGGATTGTCCAGCAACGCTTTAGAATTGGACACTTGTCGAGCAAATTCGCATGTTTTCTGCGTGCACTCACCTCCATGAGGCTGCACCCTCAAGATTACACAGGCACATGATCTCGCTGAGCACACCTGAAATGGCCGTCATTATGCGAGGCTGGCGCAGGATTTGATCTGGATTCCCGGACGTTGCTCGGTTTCAGTTCCAGCACCAGCCGCGGCACCCTGCAAAGTAGTGGCAACAGCAGCCGCCGCGGCGGCTTTGATCTGACTCCAAGCCCACCACTGGTCTCAAAGTGCACCTCCGCCGGCATGGCAACACAAATCCGCCGCTGGCAATTCAAAGATCGGCGGTCGCATGCCGGCCCCAGCCAGCTGCCACGGCTGTGCCATGCCGCTGTCACTGATTCGGTGAGGGTTCTTGCATGCTGCCTGATGCTTGCCAGGCCCCCATGCCATGTTGTTGAACAGCGTCTGCAGTGAAGATACACCATACCTTCTGACACCTCTTGTTTGAGTGGGTCAACCCCTCGATGAACGCAACCTATGTTAACATACACTGAGCAGACAGTACTGTGTTTGAGTGATGCATGTTGGCGTGATGCTGGATGCCGCCGTTTGTTTGAGCGTGTCGAGGGGTAGTCCTGGAGTGTGCGCACGCCCTCTGCTTCTCCCTGAGAATGCAGCCACCTTCGAGCCACCAACCCCTCCATCCCTCTCCCACCCCCGCATACAGGGCATCTGTCTCCCATGCAGCTCAAGGCGTGGCGGCGGACGAAGACATGCCTACACTCAGTTGCCTGGGTGTCGTGGCCCGCTCACTGCGCACCTGCAAGTGCACCGCACCATGGCTTCTTGTGAAGACCCAAAGCCAGGACCCCTGACAGCCCAGCCCCATGTCCCGGCCTCAACCGCCCAGCCTCGCCTTGTGCCTAACGCCGCAGCCGACATGCCTTCCTCTTGGCATGCGTGCTGCAGCCCGCTTTGCCCCAGCCAACTGCATCAAATTGTGTAGCAGGGCCGCGTCAGCTGTGATCTTACGCTGAACAATCCCGCACATGACGCGCGGCCCAGCGCGCACCAATGCCCAAAGCTGATATACATTGTCTTCCGCCCGGCCGGTCGGGCCAGTGCATTCTTTCACCAAGTACCAACTCACTTGACACCACAACAAATCAAACTCCTTTCCTCTAGCATCCGCGTGCAAGTGCTGCCAAGTCGCACTTGTTGGTGGCCACAGCTGCCAACCGCACCGGCGCATGTTAGGCGCCAAGCACAGCCATGACGTGCAAGTGCACTTGCTTGACGCTCGTGCGGCTGCCCGCGTGGCTGCGCGATTGTGCTTGGCCGTCTCAACCCACATGACTGTACAGTCTTTTGCAGAGCGTTGCATGTTGTGCTGCCTGTACTAAATCCCACACCTCAATGGGCCCCGCATAACAAGCTTTTCTTGGGCTGTGAAAAGCTTCAAAGACATAAAACCATCTGCCACCCAACCATCGCCCCCCCCCCCACTTTCACCTCTGCTGGCATCATGTGGCAATGCCAACGCTCAAAACATATGTGAGCTGTCCTTTAGGCAGCAGCCCTTCTGCGGCATCCTTCCTGCCCTCTGGCGCGTCGGCCGGCCCATACAGCTGCCCGTCGCCATCGCGTCGTGCATTTTCAAGAGTTGGAGTCCTTGTATAAAACCCATCTGTCTGAATATGTGTGATGCCCCCAAACATGTGTGATGCCCATCACATGTGGATGCCCATGCAGTAACACCAACCACCAGGGGGGTCCATCAGCATGGCGGTCAATTGCCAAACCAGGACCACTTGGTGGTGCTCTCCGGCACCCCCATGCCTTGGCAGGACATTGTTGCAGCTCAGCATGGCCACATACACTTGAAGCTGGCCTTACTTGAGAGTGCATAGTAGCGCTTTACAATGACTCACACGCTATACTGCTATGGCTGTCTCGGGGCCTGATGGGCCCCCTCTGGTTATGCTGCTGCTGTCGCTGCTCGTGCTGAGCATGCTTTCGTCACTGGGTCACGCCCCGCTGATTCCAATCAGTTCAGATCGGCTACGACGCCACTATCAATGTGGCAGTGAAGCACTGTAATTTTGAGAAAGCTTTGCGGTTACGGTTGCATTCAGACGCGCTAGTTGCGATCTGCGATCAGCGTCATGTCGCTCTCTATCGATGGAAAGCTTCGCAATAGGGTTTTTGATAGCTGGCGACTCGGTCACGATCCAGGCCCCTTGCGCGCGGCCGCGCCGCTGCCGGCGCCTGTCCGGTTGGCGGCGAGCGACGCGGTCGACTACTTGCACACCCGCGCTGCAGCGCTGCGCAACCACCTGGTGCAGAGCGCCGGCCGTTTCTATGTTCTGACGGGCGCGGCGGGCGGCGCGCTGGAGGTGTTTGAGGTCGCGCCGGGCGAAGGAGGGGGCGTGCCGCTTGCGGTGGTACCCTTGGCAGGTGGGGCATGGGGGGGGGGGCACCTTGGCTAGCCAGCGCGGCGCTGCAACAGGGTCGGCTTGACATCAGCAGACGCCTTTATGTGTTGCATGTCCATGTGATTGGACGTTTAAAGGCATGCAAGCCAGCCACAAGCCCCGGCAGCCGCATTCTAGGGGGGGGGACCCCGCAGCTGCCGGCGCGATCCGCGGATGGCCCCTGCTCGCGCCCCTGCCCCTTCCCCCGGCTCTGTAACCCCCCCTGATCCCCTGACCTCTTATCACCTCATCACTCCTGCGTCCCCTGGTCTCAGAACCACCTGACCATGCTCTCCCAGCGCCTGACTCCCAGCCGCACCGCCACCCCCTGCCCACCAACCCGACCCCACCCTCACCAGAGCTCCCAGCCCTGGAAGCGGCCGACCCCACCACCCAGCCGGCCGAGCCGCCGCTGGACGCATCGCTGGCCGCCGCGCCCTTGGCGCCGCTGGCCGGCGCGGAGGGCGGCGCGGGGCGCCTGCTGCTGGTGTCGGAGGGACGCGGGGACCTGAGAGCTGTCGAGTTGCGAGAGGGCGGCGCGGGTGAGCCGCTGCCGCTGCCGCTGCCGCTGCCGCTGCCGCTGCCGCTGCCTATGCCGCTGCCGCCGTTGCGGCGTTCTATGCATGTGTTGAATTGCGCGCGCTCGCTCCGTCTTCGTGCAATCCCCGGGGCGGCTGTCAGGTCGCAGCCGCGGGGTGTGATTTTTGGGGGAGGAAGCGCACTGATCGCGACAACCAAGCCCCGCCCCCTGCTCCTCCCTTGCCCCAACCGCAGTGCTGCGGTCCGCGCCGCTATTCCCACTGCGGCCGCGGGCGCCGCTGGCGGGCGTGCGGCCGTTCGTCCTACTCGAGGCGTTCCCTGCTGCAGGCGCAGGCGAGCCGCGGCGCTGGCACGGGGGGTTGAGCTGGGTCGGCAGGCCGTGGATGGGGCGGCGATGGCCTGCAGCTCTGCCGTTTGGCGGGCCGCCGCCGCCCGGGCTTTGGGCCCCTGGATGGGAGGCGCCTTGTATTGAACATCAGAAAGAACATCCATATAGACTTGCATGGGCATGGTCAGCCGCGCGTTGGCGCGGCGCCCAGAAGGGGCGGCGGAAACCCCAGGTGTCATCAGGCGTCGGCTGGCCGAACAGCTCAGTATGCATCATGTTGGATGTTTTCATCCAACCACCGGCGCGCGTGACTCGCAGGGGGCTTGGTCCACTGCATTGTGTGGGCGGTCAAGGAGGCGCCGCCCGGCGGCCTCAGCAGCGGCGCCCGCCGCCACTGCGAGGTCTGGGCGCTGCTGCTGCGGGTCGAGTCGCACGCGGGCGACGCTTGCGAAGGCGGCGCCGCGCCGCCGCCGCTGTCGCTGTCGCTCGAGTCGGCGCAGCGCCTGCAGGCGACCGCGGACGTGCCGCACGCGTGCGCCGCGGCGCCGCGGGCCGGCGCGCTGCTGCTCGCGGCCGCGCCGCCGCCGGACGGCGAGGAAGACGCGGGCGCCCACACGCACGCGGGCCTGGGCGCGGCGAGCGGCGGGAGCGGCGCCGACGGGGCCGCAGCGCCTGCGAAGCAATCGCCCAGCGCAGGGGAACCGGGAACAGGGGGCGCCGGCGCCGGGGGACGTGGCGAGGGCGTTGATGCTGTCGGGGAGGGCGAGGGGGGGGACGAGGAGGATGATGGGGACGACGTCGACCCCCGGACGCTGGCGCAGGCGGTGGCGCGGCTGGCGCAGTTTACGAGCGAGGAGCACCTTGGTGGGGCTTAGGGCTTAGGGGTTTTAAGGTTTAGGGTTTAGGGTCTAGAGGCACCTCATGCCAGCGGGACATCCAGGGTTGGGTCGATGTCGTATGACGTGGCTGGCGTGGATTTGAAATGATGTAGCTGACATGATCTTAATGTTCATTGTTTCTGCCAAGGAGGGGAAGGGGGGGGG
>NW_014011188.1:0-9223 GCF_000611645.1 Monoraphidium neglectum
GTTGGAGCCGATCATGTTGATGTGGTCCTGGGGGGGAGGGGATGGGGGGTTGCGGGTATGCAGGAGGGAGGAGGGGGTCAGGTGGCAGGGAAAGGCATGGAGGGGCGGGAGCCACTCGTGTCAATGGGGTCCTCTTTGTGAGAGGGTGGATGGGTGCGGTGCGCACGCATGCCGAGCCGCACTGCGTTTCCATGCACGTTGGTGCAAGGCACCCACACCATGAGCATGAGGTCCTCATGCTCATGGTCCCGACTTGAAGTTAGAGCAAAACAGCGACAGGGCACAGCCAAGAGAGGGACGGACGCGGGAGCCGTGGCGCACACGGGCGTCCGAAAGCGCCATGCCCCTACCTCCCCGCCTTTATTGCTTTGATCCCACTCGCGCATGCACACACGCACACTTACACACACAAACATACACACACACACGCACACACACAACCACAACCACACACACTCAAAGAGTCCCCCCTCCCACCTCTATGATCATGAGGTCCCCCGCGCTGAAGCCCGGGTTGAGGCCGCCGGCCGCGTTGGTGATGATGGCGGAGTGGCAGCCCAGGTACTTGGCCATGCGGATGGGCAGGATGACCTCGTCTGGGGGAGCATCGCATGATGGGATGATGTAATGCCGTGTGACGTCACGCAATGTCATGTTGTGTCATGTGTTATGAGATGTAGAGCAAAATCGGGAGGATCATTGGAGTTGTGGGGTGGCAAGAAGCTCTGGGGCGTAAGTGTCCAAAAGGGGGCGTGTTGGTTTGTGGTGGTGTGGGTGTGAGGTGCGGGGCGCAGGTTGGGGGTGAGATGGGATGATGATTTTGAGAGTCAAAGCCAAGCATACGGCGTTTTGAGGGTTTGTGGAATTGGCAGTTGGGGCCGGGATACCAAAGGGGGCCGGCTGGATCGGCGGGATACTGCGTAAAAAGGGTCAGCAGGACAGATCTAGCAGCCGGGGGTCATTTTGGTGCAGGCTGGTGGGGGCGTCGAACTGCCACCGCGCGCCCCGATGGGTTGCAGCCAACTGCAGCCCGGGGGCCCAACACAAGGGCCGCGGCCCGAGACCCGGTAGAGCGTGCCGCCCTCACCCATGGGGTGGCCCTCGTAGTAGTGGAAACGCCCCTGGGGGTGGGGTGACGCAGGGAGGGGTGCATGGTGCAGCATGTTACGGGTGAGCAGGGGCCGCCCGGGGGCCCGGGGGGGGGGGTGACTTGCAGGCTGGCGAGGCAGTCGCGACCCTTCCCTGCACCCATATGCAACCCTATGAATTGCTGCTGAGCATGACATCATCACACAGCACACACACGTGGTGCCCGCACACCAGCTCCCCCCCCACAGCCACACACACTCCCCTCTTCCCCCGTCGTCTCTCTCTCCCTCTCTCGCATCAACATACATAATTGCACACAAGAATGCGCTACGCTTGCCCTGCGACGACGCCAGCTGCAGCAACGCAGGCCCCACCTGCAGCACGAGCGCCGGCACGCCCTTGAGCCGCCCCAGAACCAGCCGCCCCGGATGGCCGGCCACGCCGGGCGCGTGAAAGTGGGGGATCTCTGCGGATGCGATGCGGAGCATGCGACGCCGCGCGGTGCAAAGGGGGCGTCAGAGAAAGCCCGCGTGAGAAATCGGCCATCCCACCAGCGTACGAAAGCACACGCTCAGCGACAAAGGGGCGGGGAGTCACGCCTGCAGCCCGCGTGCAGAGCTGCTGGGGTGAGTGGACGACGATCACCCGCGCGTCGCCCCGCTGCTGCGCTCGGCCGCATCGCATGGCACGCGCTGCTGCTGATCGGTGGCTTGCAACGACAGCCCCACAAGCCTCGCCTGCATATGGGATTGCCACTGCCTCATCAAGCTCATCAGCGATGGCGCCCAGGCCAGAGCCCAGGACAATGGCAACCTCGGGCACCAGGTCGCTGTGCGATCTGACACATCGCACGCAGTCCATGATCTTGGCGAACGTCTCCTCGGGGAGGCCAACGAAAGGCCGCTGCTGCTGCTGTTGCTGCTGCTGCTGCTGTTGCTGCTGCTGCGCCGTGGCAGGCAGCACTGCAGTGTCCGTGGAGTGAGCGCCGTTGCCGGTGGCGGCGACACGCAACTGCTGCTGCCGCTGTAGGCTGTGCAAACTCGCTGCTCCGGATCTTGTGCGCTTGATGCTAACTGCATGGACCCCCTGTAAGGTTCAATTCATCAAAAAGTGGGATGGGTCCGTGGATGCCTGCGCGCTCCAGCCCGCTGCACTTGCGCTACCTCACCGACACACTCATTGGGCTCAGGAACGCTGGTGGAGCGCTGTCTCATCACACACGCAACATGAGATCCAGATGTATTCTCGCATGAAATATATTTTTACCTGGCGACGAGCTCGGCCTGCGAGCTGTGCGCAACTTGCACGCGCCTGGATGGACCGCATGTCCATGGCTGACAATCACCTCTCGACAATGGCCAGGTTGTGTTTGGCACGGTCCACAACGCCTGGACACAAGGCAGCGTGATCACACTGCAGTTGGCCCCCTGCGTCAGAGTCTACACCGTATCAAATTGAAGCACGTTTTGAAGAATAAAGCACCGCATCTCCACAGTATGTTGATGTCGGGAAGGGCCGCGTTACGCAATGATGACGGGCGTGTGCCCCTGGTCAGCTCTAGCTCAGCTGACCAGCCTGCTTCTGCGTATGCCCTGCCATGCTGCTGCGAGTTTGGGAATCCAAAGACGCAAGTTCTGTGCTAACAAAGTACATACAGTACCGGTGGAACGGTTACGGGCGGGGATACCCCAATCATTTTGAGCACGCTCCTGCTTCCCACACCTGCCGTGTGCTGTTTTTACAGTGGTGACCACTCTAGGCGCCCCAAAGTAATCGAACCCTCGTTACTGCATACATGCTACGGCGGAGTCTATCTATGCATAGATTCAAAAATCTTGTGGTGATGTGATCGTTGGCTGCGCCAACGGTTGGGTGGTGATGAAAGCTGGCTGGCCGTGGACACAATGCACAAGAATAAAGGGTCAATCAACAACCATAGACCCTTCTGCCTGGTGCCACATTCATGCCGTACAAAACCCGTATGGTCACCCACCAAACAGGCTTGCAACGATTGCTGGTGGCTCCCACCCCATGCGATCCCCACCAGTTGGACTAAGGATTATTCCAACCTGATCTGCTCATCAACTGCTCTCTTTGCAACCATTCCTCCAAGCGTACACGTAATGGTGTGTGCAACAAACACTCTTTGCTGTGGTGCGTTTCGTGGATCGTACAATTGCAGGCCGAAGCATAGTTGCAAGTCACAAGCACCACTAAGCGTCGTTCCAACCAATTTTTCCAACCAATTTCAAATCCTGTGGCGCCACCCAGCCCTGCAGCTTGTGCCTCCGATAAGATCAGCCCGCACCCTGTGTCTGCCCCCCAGGTGCCCACTCCTGTTGATATTGCGGAGAGAGTAGACGAAGGCCCAGTTGTCGCTTCGCAATGGCATGCTGCAGCAGCACTGACGCCAAAGACGCCGGGGACCACGATCACATTGCGCTGCGCGGTGAGGTCGGGGACTCCCCGTGACCCGCACAGTTGTTGCAGACCTCGCAAAAACGCGGCTGGCGCTGCTTGCGCGGCCACTGACGCTTCTGCTGTTGTTGTTCCTTGCGCTGCCGTTCTGGCTCACGATCTGCGCCTGGCGTGTTCCATTGGCTGGACAAGAATACACAAGCTGCACGTTCAGTGCGGCCACTGAACATGCAGCCCCAGACAGCGCGACGCGCGACGTCCTGCTGTTGCTTGCGTTATGCTGCAGCTGATCAGCCAGCCTGTATTGTGAAAGGGTTGCAAGGGAAGGCTGTCGTGCACAATGGGCGCCGGTGCACAACTGGCGCCGGGCGGAACGGGCCACTGGCAATCACGCACAGGATCAGGGGGTTGGTGATGGCGCACCTGTGGGCAGTCAGCTACCACCCCAGCATGCTGTTGAGAGGTTGCTACATCACTGAAGGCCTCCCCTGAGGCTGCTTGCAGCCCTGCCAAGGCTTGGAGGAGGAGAGGATACTTCCATGTTTGCTGCGAAGATTGCAGGCGACGCAGGCTTGGCACTGCGAAGCAGTCCTTGCCGCAGAATCAAGTTCACTCACCTTGATGTGTTGGGTTGGAACAAAAAATACCGTGCTACGGCGGTTTGCAGGCGCTCGTCGACAGTGATCGTCGACAGTGATCGGAAGAGGGCCACAGGAAGAACTGGGGGGTCCCTGTAATACTAAGGTACAGCAAAGATCATGTCATACTAAAATACTTTTAATGTATCATTAACAGGCCCGACGCGAATGGTTTGCATCCAGGCAGCTCCTGTCGTCGAGGAGGCCACGTCCGAGCCACTGGAAGTGTACGAGTCTGGAAGACATGATGAAAATCTTGCTCTGTGTGTGGGTGCGGAGGTTGCCGCGGGCGACCTAGCTGTAGGGGTGTGCAGCAGCAGCGTCAGCACGAACGCTTCTGCTGCAGCGGCGCCAACGATGCAGCAGCAGCGGCAGCAGCGGCAGCAGCAGCAGCAGCAGCAGCAGCAGCAGCAGCAGAAGCAGGGGCAGCAGCCACCTCAGCAATCACAGCAGCACCTGCACGTCCACTTCCATGAATCCCGCGCCTTGGAAGACATGCAAGCGGCGTTCTTCAGCGCTCGTGCGGCGGCAGCAGCGGCAATGGCCAAGACCGGCGATTGGGGTTCAGCCGCCGCCATCGGCACAATCGAGGGCCCCGCCGCCCCTGCCCTGCTGACGGCGGCCCCTGCGCCCCGCGCCCGCCGACGCCGCCTGCAGCGCGCGCTCGCGCGCCTCCTGCTCGCCGGCGGCCTTGCCGGCGCCGCGCTCGCCGGTGCGGCCGGCAGCTTGCGGCTGCTGCGCCACCTGGAGGCCCTCGGGGAGGACAACCGCGCCCTGGCCGCGCGCACCGCTGAGCTAGCGGCCGCGAAGGAGGAGCTGCAGAGGCACCTGTCAGACCTCGCAGCCCGCCAGGCGGCGCTCGCCAATGAGAAGGCCGGCCTGCAGCAGCAGGTGGCCGCGCTGAGCAGCAGCCAGGGGGAGCTGCAGGCGCGCAACGCGGCGCTACAGCAGTCGCTGGGGGCGTTGGCAGCGGACCAGGCGGCACTGCAGGCAGAGGCGGCGCAGCTCGCCCAGAGCCTGAGGGACGCGTCGCGGCGGCTCAGCGACGCGGAGCGCGCGCGGCGGCGGGAGGACGACGAGCGGGCGGCCGCGGGGGCCGCCGAGGCCGCGGCGCGGCGCGCGGCGGAGGCGCTCGCGATCAGCCGGCTGCGGGCGCAACGGGCGGGGGCGGCGGACGACGCAGATGACGCTGCGCCCGCGCAGCAGCCAGGCGGCAAGGCTGGGCGGGCGGGCGACCTGACGGTCTCGCTGGTCATCCCCGACTTCACCCAGACGCTGCTGCACCAGGCCAGCGAGCGGGAGATCCACACGCAGCTGGCCAAGGTGCGGCGCTGGTGTGGGGGGCGCGCGCAAGCATTCAGGCGGTCGAGAGCGTCGAGCATGGGTGTGTCATGTTCCCGTCATTGTCGTGTTGGTGGAGCATGCCCAGCACGAGGCTTCTTGGGGCGCGGCCACGGCGGCTACCCTTGTTCCAGTGCGCGGCCTGCTCTTCTGTCACCTGCCGCGCCTCTCCTCACCCCGAAACGCCCCTCCCTGTGTCGTTTCATGCACGCGGCGTCGCATTAAAGAACCGTTCACTAGGGCATCTCTCAAACAACTTCTCACCAAACCCAACCGCCAGGCGCTGGTGACCGAGGCAAAGTCCAGCGCGCTGCTGCCCTCGTTAGTGGAGGGCCTTGCAGCGCGCGGCGCCAGCCGCATCGGAAACGTGGTGCTCCCCTGGCGCTGGTTCGCGCGGGGCGGCGGCGGCGGCGGCAAGGGGGAGGGGGACGAGGCCGCGGGCGGCGGTGGTGGCGGCGTCGAGGGGCGGAAGTGATGCCGCCGCGTTGTGTCCTGCTGCAATTGATGTCCTGGACGTTTTCAGGCTGCTGTACAAACTTTGGGGTTTAGGTTATAGGGTTTGGGGTCCCTGAACCCTGTGTACATCGTGCTGCATGCCTTGGGCATGTTGATAGCTTCGCCCGCACTGTTGTGAAATGCGGCAATACACGCACTTTGCTTATCTGTTGGAACAGCCACATGACAGTTACGGAGGCCCCCATGCCTAACATCAAACACAAATTCTTATGCACTGTGGTCACCCTCAAGCTCACGCCGCTGTGGGTTTTGGACAATCACAAGTCCTTGCTCGAGCTCCAGCACCAACATGTTTGCAATTCGCAGTGCTGTGCCCGCGATTATACATGCCAAATTGCGCTCTGCTGCGGGTTGGAGGCTCATATTGCACCCAGGCGGAGTAACACACCGGGGCAAGTCGTCAGTGCGCAGTCGCACATCAAAGGGGGGCCAAGGGCGCATCCCCGCAAGTCCATTGCAGGCAGCGGCAATGGACTTTTTCGGGGGTGGTGCTGGGCAAAACTGCAGTGACCACTTCGGGGATTGATGGTCCCGCCAGCGCCAGCCCTGGCCACCTCGCTGCCCCTGTCGTTGCGGGCGTAATCCCCACCATTCCCCACACGACAGCAGGCGCCCGCCTCAGCCGGCAATGACCCCAAGCCGGGCAGGTCGGTGGCCTCAAGCTTCACACGGTGTCGTTCTGACTGGTCAACCCTGGTAGCTGGGTGCATTGGATGCCGGAACTCAGCTGGCAGCGACTGTGCGTGGGCCGATCAACCTGAACCCTATGGTCTCACCTCCGCCCACTCACTGACCAGCCCCCCCCGTCTACCCATTGCCCACAGCACCCCCGACTGCCTGCTGAGAGGGGCGGCACCACCTGCTGGGGGGGGGGGGGACGGCTCACTTGCTGACCCAGGAGGTGCCCCTACGTGCCGCCTCGAAACACGCTCATCCCGCATATGGCCTCGCCCAGCTTATGATGACCGCCCGGCTTATGATGCTTGCGAACTATAGCGGAATTGCTCCCGTAGAGTCACAAAGGGCGGGTCAGGAAAGATTACAGGGTCGCCAGTCACGAGGTTGACACCTGACATTTGGAGCCACCAGGGCCTAGCGCGCCCGCGGCTTGAATGCCCAACGCACAACAGGTCCTGTAAAAGAATACACTTGACTCCCTCTCTCCCTGAAAGCTAGGCTCGCAACAGCAGACAACGCACGGGCACCCGGGAGCGGGATCAATCGCCCTCATCCGGGAGACGCGTCCTCTGCGCCGGCGCTGCTTGTCGGGATCGTGGCGCGCTCGCCGCTGCTAAAGCCATCGTTGCTCTCCAAATTCGTGCTGCCGCCCTTGCCAACTCCGCCGCTTTTGCCGCTGCTGCCGCTGCCGGCGCCGTCGCCGTTGCTGCTGCTGACCCCTGGGCGTGCTTTCACCAGCGGTCGCCGGGTGTTGGCAAGCAAATGGTCGACCCCTAGGAATGGGTTGGCCCGAACTGGCTTCAACTCCACCCCTGCATGGTCTTGCTGCTGCTGCTGCTGTTCCTCGCGTTGTCGCGCTCTGTGATGCTGCTGCTGCTGCTGCTGCTGCTGCTGCTGCTGCTGCTGCTGCTGCTGCTGCTGCTGTTGCTGCTCTTGCTCCTGCTGCTGTTGCTGCCGATCGCCACCGCCGCTAGCACGCGGCGGCGGCCGCTCTTGGGCTGCGGGCGCCAGCTGCAAGGGGGAAGCTGCCTCGCTGCCCGCCTCTGCGATGCATTGGCCGTGCAACGGTCAGGCAGGCTGGTGGTGAGGCAGACACAATGAAGGTGTGTTTTTGGAATGGCGGTGGCTCAATGTGCGCACGCGGATGCAAATGCTCAGCCATCTGCGCTGGCGCCCTTGGCAGCCCGCATGATGCGCATCGTCACACTGTTCTGTGCATGCCGCAGTCAGGGGCATATGCGAGGCATGAAATGATACTATTGTATTACGTTTCAATTGTGTGTCTGCAGCCTCGCTCAGCGCTTGCGCGCTGTCGCACTGAGTGAGCGCAAAGCGCGCGGGCGACGCACCTGCGCTGGGCCCTGCGCCCGCTGGCAGCAGGCTGCGCTGCAGCTCGCAGCGTTGTCGACCCGGCCAGGTTATCCACGGTGGTAAGCAGTCGTCGCAGAGCGCAACGAGCGCCTGCATAAAACGCCGCGGTGTCTTTTGCTGTGTTCAGACGTCCTTGACGAGCTGCTGCTGTCCGTTGTTGCACACGTGTATGTTATTACGGCTGCCTTATCACATATGTGGTACACAACATATCTTACACGGGTACGGAAGTGATGGCGACTCCTGGTGCCGCTCTCACCGCCCTGACCACCACCTGTCAAGCAACTGGTCGTGGTGCGCGGTAACTGTGCTTGCGCCGACCCAAGCACAGTTGAACACACATATGGCAACAGGGGTCCAATTGCGATGAACAACCTTCTTGGTCCCGTCGCTGCAGGTGTGCCCGTGCACACTCCCCGCCCCGTCGCCCTGTGCCAACATGGGCCACCTCCTTGCCCATCCCCCCTGCAAGGCAGGCCTTACTTGCAGTCGGATATTGACAGCGCCCACACAACTAGACAATCTTCTCCGTGTGCCTGTGACCACATACCATCCAAGAGCCATCCAGGATCGGGCCTGTTACAGCGTTCTTGGAGCGTGCGCAACCCTGCGCTAAGCTACGCGGGCGATGGCGCCACCAGCGCCCTGCTGCTTTGGGTGATGTTGCCTCGCACCGCACACAGGCGCGCGTCAGCACACCGTCGAGGCGCGCTGAAAGCGAGGCAGAGCAAGATTGCAATCGATGTTGTTTCGCCGATGCACGTGGAACATGCACCCGAGACACCGCTGCGCTGCGCTGCAAAATGAGGCGCAGCACAGCGAGGAGACCGCTGTACTTGGCAGGAAGAGGGGATTCGAAAAAGGCAGCCCCGAAACTAGAGAGCAGCGGCACCCCTGCAGCGGCGCAGACGCCATCGCCTGCGCCGGTCTGTACAGCTTCCACCCAGCTTCCGTCCTTCTCAGGTGCACGCAGGAGCGCCTGAGGGGCCCCCAGGCTGCAGCCGCAAGGGCTGGCAGTATCAACGTGGACGGCCATGCTGCAAGCTAAGCCAGGCTGAGCCCCGGGCCCCTGCTGCATGCCGATGCGCCCCGCGCGCAGGCACGACGCGCCCGTCACCGCGGGCCCTCTCGGTGGTGTGTCCGCCTGTGCCGCAGGTGCGCGCTCGGCAGCA